>NW_012107408.1:870406-870987 GCF_000951045.1 Mandrillus leucophaeus
TGGTTGAGGTCCACTCCAGACCCTGTTTGCCTGGGTATCAGCAGTGGAGGCTGCAGAAGATAGAATATTGCTGAACAGCACGTGCCGCTGTCTGAATCTTGCTCTGGAAGCTTCGTCTCAGGGGTGTACCCTGCCACGTGAGGTGTGAGGTGTTGGTCTGCACCTAGTGGGGGATGTCTCCCAGTTAGACTACTCAGGGGTCAGGGACCCACTTGAGCAGGCAGTCTGTCCATTCTCAGATCTCAACTTCCGTGCTGGGAGATCCACTGCTCTCTTCAAAGCTGTCAGACACCTGTCAGACTCCACCCAGAGGTGGAGTCTACAGAGACAGGCAGGCCTCCTTGAGCTGTGATGGGCTCCACTCAGTTCAAGCTTCCCAGAGGCTTTGTTTACCAACATAAGCCTCAGCAAATGCAGCGCCCCTCCCACAGCCCTGCTGCTGCCTTGCAGTTAGATCTCAGACTGCTGTGCTAGCAATGAGGGAGTCTTCATGGCCATGGGACCCTCCGGGCCAGGTGTGGGATATAATCTCCTGGTGTGCCATTTGCTAAGACCCTTGGTAAAGCACAGTATTAGGGTGG
>NW_012107408.1:871037-874527 GCF_000951045.1 Mandrillus leucophaeus
GTTTATGGCCTTCTCTGCATTGATTATTCTAGTTATCCATTCTTCCACTCTTTTTTCAAGATTTTTAGTTTCTTTGCACTGGGTACATAGTTCCTTCTTTAGCTCCGAGAAGTTTGATCGACTGAAGCCTTCTCCTCTCAACTCATCAAAGTCATTCTCCATCCAGCTTTGATCCATTGCTGGCGATGAGCTGCATTCCTTTGGAGGGGGAGATGTGCTCTGATTTTTTGAATTTCCAGTTTTTCTGCCCTGCTTTTTCCCCATCTTTGTGGTTTTATCTGCCTTTAGTCTTTGATGCTGGTGATGTACTGATGGGGTTTTGGTGTGGGTGTCCTTTCTGTTTGTTCGTTTATCTTCTAACAGTCAGGACCCTCAGCTGTAGGTCTGTTGGAGATTGGTTGAGGTCCACTCCAGACCCTGTTTGCCTGGGTATCAGCAGCAGAGGCTGCAGAAGATAGAATATTGCTGAACAGCACGTGCCGCTGTCTGATTCTTGCTCTGGAAGCTTCGTCTCAGGGGTGTACCCTGCCATGTGAGGTGTGAGGTGTTGGTCTGCACCTAGTGGGGGATGTCTCCCAGTTAGGCTACTCAGGGGTCAGGAACCCACTTGAGCAGGCAGTCTGTCCGTTCTCAGATCTCAACTTCCATGCTGGGAGATCCACTGCTCTCTTCAAAGCTGTCGGACACCTGTCAGACTCCACCCAGAGCTGGAGTCTACAGAGACAGGCAGGCCTCCTTGAGCTGTGATGGGCTCCACCCAGTTCAAGCTTCCCAGAGGCTTTGTTTACCAACATAAGCCTCAGCAAATGCAGCACCCCTCCCCCAGCCTTGCTGCTGCCTTGCAGTTAGATCTCAGACTGCCGTGCTAGCAACGAGGGAGGCTTCATGGCCATGGGACCCTCCGGGCCAGGTGTGGGATATAATCTCCTGGTGTGCCATTTGCTAAGACCCTTGGTAAAGCACAGTATTAGGGTGGGAGTTACCCGATTTTCCAGGTGTTGTGTGTCTCAGTTTCCCTTGGCTAGGAAAAGGGATTCTCTTCCTCCTTGTGCTTCCCAGGTGTGGCGATGCCTCGCCGTGCTTCAGCTCTCACTGATTGGGCTGCACCAGCTGACCAGCACCGATTGTCCGGCACTCCCCAGTGAGATGAACCCAGTACCTCAGTTGAAAATGCAGAAATCACCCGTCTTCTGTGTCGCTCGTGCTGGGAGCTGGAGGCTGGAGCTGTTCCTATTCGGCCATCTTGCTCCTGACCCTCAACCCACTCCATTATCATTTTTTGAGACAGAATCTCCCCTGTAACCCAGGCTGGAGTGCACTGGCATGATCTCAGCTCACTGCAACCTCTGCCTCCTGGGTTCAAGCAATTCTCCTGCCTCAGCTTCCTGAGTCGCTGGAACTACAGGCATGTGTCATCAAGCTCAGCTACTTTTTGTATTTTTAGTAGAGACAGGGTTTTGCCATGTTGGCCAGGCTGGTCTCGAACTCCTAACCTCAGGTGATCCACCTGCCTCAGTCCCACAAAGTGCTGGGATTACATGCATGAGCCACCATGCCTGGCCTTTAAAAATGATTGCACCATTTCACCAGCCCCCAAACCAGATCCATTTTATCCTCTATCTTGCATTACTTATTTAATGAGAGGGAAAAAAAAAGGGCTGGGGGGAGACATAGAGCTCAAATAACTGAAAAAAAAGTCACACTTTTTCTCTGCCTAGAGTCAGCAGTGTTTTATCGCCAAAATTTATGAAACATCTGTTTGGTATGAATCCCTAAGCTGGATGCCAGTTTTAAACCTAGTTGAGGAATTAAGGCCTATGTAAAAACAGAGATCAAGTAATGCAGTGGCACAAATGGCAGTGCCCAGAGGGCTTCTGCTGTGAGTGGGTGGGTACTGAGAGGAGAGAGAGATTATAGTGGGCTCTGATGGGCAGAGCATTGGTGACAGAGTCAGGTCTTCCAGCCCTATGGACTTCTGCCTGGCAGTGATGCCTTTTGGATCTCAGAGCCTTCATCTGGTTGTAAAATTACTGTGCGCAGGCCCTGGGCACCAGCTCCTTCCCTATAATTTGTAATGGACATTTGTTATGTTGAACCGCTCAGCACTTTTCTCACTTTTTATGGTAGGAGCAACCTGCTTTTCCTTTGTAAGTCTTCTCCTCAAGATTCTACATTCATGCTGGGAATGTCAATCATAGTACTCTATAGCATATATTCTAACTGCCCTTCCAGATCCTCTCTCCACCTTCCTGGCTGGCATGGATGCATCAAGGGGTCCCATTCTCTCTGGCTTCCCTTTGGGTTTGAGCATTGAAAACCTTTGGCAGGGTACTGGAGGAAGGAAGAAGAGGGAGGTAGAGATATTTTTTCTCCTAGTGATTTCTCTGCCAGCTTGGGACAGTTGGCTGTGCTTTTCTACTGAAGGCCACAGCATCTGTCTGTCAGGGAGGCTTTCCATATGGCCACGTCTCCTCGTTCCAGGAATTTCCCCTTCCCCTTGACCCTTAGGCTTCAGGATGGTAAGAGCTTTCCAGCCTTGAGATTCTGCACCCCCTTGGCTGGCTTCCTTGGATGCTGGCAGACCTTCGTGAGTAGTCCTGTCATTGAATGATTTTGAAGTTCCTTAGTCTGAGTGAGCCATCTATTTACTGCTGGGAGCTTGACTACCCACATCCACATAAGCAAATACACATCCCAGTCTGGCCAATTTGAGTATTCCATGAAACTTGCTGTGGTGGTTGGTTTAGAGGCTGAATATCTGACTAAAACAGACCTATTCAGAGCCCTCCCCTGAAATTTTCAGTATGACACTGGAAGACGGCCGCTCTCTGCTTCCTCCAGGGTCACTAACTGGAATAATGTAGGCCTGCAGCTGTCTGCAGAAGCTCGTATTTAGCGGGAGAGAATGGAGCCAATCCAGACAGAAGCAGGGCATTGAAATGGACAGAGATGTGAAAGCATCCTCTACATTTCTGAGTCCAGTCATTCTTGAGGTCCCCGTTCTTTCTGGTTGAGTGAAACAACACATTTATTTTGTGCCTATTTTAGTTTGATTTGGGATTCTGTCGCTGACGGAAAGAATCTTGTATATGCTGTATTCGTGCACCTCTTGGCCAAATGTGGCCTTTGTAAAAATCTCATTAGGCCATTGGTGCTAAAGAAAGTCTTTTTAGAGACTTTGGGATAGCCCAAGCTATCCAGCTTCCTTCAGAAATATCCCTGAGGGGGATACAACCCAGTCCCTCCAGAGAAAAACATGATAGCAGGAAGCAAACACAAATGAATTTTTAATTTTGCACTGGCTAGTTGTAGCTTAGCCTGAAATGATGCTTCTCCTGCACCTCTAAGTGTCCCTGTGCTGCCCATCCACAGTCTGCCCTCTTTTTGCCTCTCCTCACGCACAAGAGCTGGCCTGATAAATTCACACTGAAGCAATAGGAGCTGTGCTGATGAGTAGAAAAAACAAAACAAAACAAAATACTGGCATCCA
>NW_012107408.1:878767-880877 GCF_000951045.1 Mandrillus leucophaeus
TAGTGGTGCTGCTTCCCAAATAGAATTTAAACATGCCATATTGATATTTTGTTTCCCAAGCATGACTCCCTAAGGAAAAGAAGCATGCTGTTTCTTAATTTGCAGGCCATGACTGTAGTAGGTAACCACTGAATTCCTTCTTGTTTTTTTTTGTTTTTTTTTTTTGAGATGGAGTCTTGCTCTGTGGCCAGGTTGCAGTGCAGTGGCATAATCCTGGCTCACTGCAACCTCTGCCTCCCTGGTTCAAGTGATTCTCCTGCCTCAGCCTCCTGAGTAGCTGGGACTACAGGCGCGTGCCACCATGCCCAGCTAATTTTTGTATTTGTAGTAGAGACGGGGTTTCACCATGTTAACCACAATGATCTCTATCTCTTGACCTCGTGATCCGCCTGCTTCGGCCTCCCAAAGTGCTGGGATTACAGGCTTGAACCCGCACCCAACCACCACTCTATTCTTTATGTGGTTGACCATAAGTTTTTAGTCCTAAAGCCAGACTTTCTAATTAGCTATGTGACCTTGGGAACATTGGTTCTTTTCTCTGTGCTTCAATTTCATCATCTATAATTTACAAAAGGTCTTTGGTTCAAGTAGTATCCTGGGCTCCTAAGGGTTTGAGCTATCATTCTTCATAAACTGTCAACTGACTTGGCTTAATATTTCCTTTGTTGATACAAGTCAATATGTATCTTATTATGCTTTTCTAAACACGATTTCATTAGTAAATATTACTAATGCTTCTGCAATGGAGGTATTAATAGGTCAGATTGTGGGAGTAGAGACATGTACCACAGAACATTGATCATACAGAAAACAAGTCAGGCAAGGGCCTTCTGGCGACTCCAGGAAATGCTGAAAGACAGAGGAAGCTGGAATGAAAACAGAGCATGACACAGCATTGCAAAGGGTTGCTGAAGAGGCAACACACACACACACACACACACACACACACGTGGAGACAGTACTTCCTCACTGTACAGCCCCTTCCACAGCAAAAGAAGCAGTGGAAATTTCCAGCACAACTGATAAACAATTTTCAGTTGTTAAGTCTCTGCTTCCTGAGCTTTTGCAAGTTTTTACAGTATTTGCAGTCTTACTAAAAAGTTAGCTTTAGAAATTGTAAATTTTCCATGTCCCTTTGCTATCTGAGTGTTCCTTGTAGTTTCTTCATGTTGGAAAACTTTCCTTCATAATATTTAAGCTTAAATGTCATTCTGTTATTGAGACTAAAATGAGATAATTGGACAGATTTTTAAAAATTACATTTTAAGAACACTCATGTATTGTAGCAAATAGTAAATTTAAAAATGTGCCCCATGGTTCCTAGTATTGGTGTCAGCTTAGAAATGAGAATGTTTATTTTTGAACCAAAGAACAGACTTGAACAAAACTTTCACAATTATTCAGCCAGCTTCCCCAGTGAGAAATGAAAGCTCACTGAGGTTTCATTAGTGGCTTTTTAATTTCCCTCCTTCCAAGCAAATAGCAGCTTGGGAGTGGAAATGGTCTCAGTCTTGGTTCAAAACACTCCTGTTTTCAGCTGCTATTGTCAAAGCTTTCTGGCCATGTGTAAACAAAGATGGATGATAGAGACAGTCATCTTAATAAAAACTATTAAAAATGATAATGATTGAATGTTTACTGCCAGCCACTGTGCTAACTAGTTCATAAGGTAGGCATTATTATTCTCATCCTTATTTTACAGTTGAGAAAACTGAAATTTAGAGAGGTCAAATAGCTTGCCCAAGATAATAGTAATTTCAGTGCAGATCCGGGTTGTGTCAAGGCCAGAGATGACTGAGGTCTTCGCCATCCTGCTATGCTGCCCGTATTGAAAGCCTCTTAAAAAACAGAAGCAAAAACAACAGCAACAAAAAACTCAACTTGTGAAGTAAGCAATTTTCAGCACTTCCCTTCTCCTCTTATGCCCTTTGCCGTCCAGTTATGCTAAGAATGAGGACTGAACCAAGCGATCAATTCCTTTTTTTAAAATTATTATTATTATACTTTAAGTTCTAGGTACATGTGCATAATGTGCAGGTTTGTTACATATGTATACTTGTGCCATGTTGGTGTGCTGCACCCATCAACTCGTCAGCATCCATCAACTCGT
>NW_012107408.1:883777-885587 GCF_000951045.1 Mandrillus leucophaeus
CTCATTAGGCCATTGGTGCTAAAGAAAGTCTTTTTAGAGACTTTGGGATAGCCCAAGCTATCCAGCTTCCTTCAGAAATATCCCTGAGGGGGATACAACCCAGTCCCTCCAGAGAAAAACATGATAGCAGGAAGCAAACACAAATGAATTTTTAATTTTGCACTGGCTAGTTGTAGCTTAGCCTGAAATGATGCTTCTCCTGCACCTCTAAGTGTCCCTGTGCTGCCCATCCACAGTCTGCCCTCTTTTTGCCTCTCCTCACGCACAAGAGCTGGCCTGATAAATTCACACTGAAGCAATAGGAGCTGTGCTGATGAGTAGAAAAAAACAAAACAAAACAAAATACTGGCATCCATGTTGAAAATCCAGATCCAAATGCCGATTCCCTCAATGAGCTGCCTACGCTTTGTGAGCTTCAGTTTTCCCCTCTAGAAATATGAGATAAACTGAATCCCAGGAAATGACTTTATCACAGGGGAGAATTTCAGGTGTCTGGGGGCCGCTGCCGCTGTTGCTGCTGGTGAGTGAATATTCTTTTCCTTTGGTGGTGAGGGGAGGTCTGGGAAGGTTTTGAAAAGGTTGACGTGCAGATCCACTTACAATTGCACACCACAGCCATTTCCTGTCACACAGCTGATAATCCCTACTAGATTTGGAAGAAAGCTTGAAAGCTGATGGCAGATGGAATCTGCAGCACTAACCCGGGGCCATCCCTGTGCAGAGCCAGCCTGACGACTGCGACATGCCGCTCAACCTGGAAGAATGATTCTGAATGTGCTTCCAGCGAGGCCCCTCGCTGTGCCTTTGTGAGATTGGTCCTGGGAGGTACCCCAACCAGGAAAGCCTGTGGCCTCCCCTCCAACTGCAGGAAACTGTGTTCCCAGAGCAACATGAAAAGCTCCAGAAGCTGTTTCATGTAGTAATTGCCCGGAGAGGAAAGCAGAACATTTCCTGACACTTCAATCAATTCCCCAAAGACCAAGACAGCAGCCCCAGCAGGTCAGGCAGGCACTTTCCTGCTTCTTTTCCATTCTTTCCCCTTTAGCCAAACTTCTACTCCACAGCTCTCCCCCAGACTGGCCCTCATATTAGCCTAGACAAACTGGCCCCTTGCAGTTCCAGGATGCGCCATTTTCCTATTCTCGACCACACCCACAGCTACCTGTGATTTAGCTGTAGTCTTCCCCCTGGTCTGCATGCTCCCAGAGAAAAGTTAGACACTTAGGGAGGCGTGTCTAATTCTGTTTGTCCACACTTATATTGGTATTTAAGTTCTGCAATGTTTGTCTTAGTGGTGCTGCTTCCCAAATAGAATTTAAACATGCCATATTGATATTTTGTTTCCCAAGCATGACTCCCTAAGGAAAAGAAGCATGCTGTTTCTTAATTTGCAGGCCATGACTGTAGTAGGTAACCACTGAATTCCTTCTTGTTTTTTTTTGTTTTTTTTTTTTTGAGATGGAGTCTTGCTCTGTGGCCAGGTTGCAGTGCAGTGGCATAATCCTGGCTCGCTGCAACCTCTGCCTCCCTGGTTCAAGTGATTCTCCTGCCTCAGCCTCCTGAGTAGCTGGGACTACAGGCGCGTGCTACCATGCCCAGCTAATTTTTGTATTTGTAGTAGAGACGGGGTTTCACCATGTTAACCACAATGGTCTCTATCTCTTGACCTCGTGATCCGCCTGCTTCGGCCTCCCAAAGTGCTGGGATTACAGGCTTGAACCCGCACCCAACCACCACTCTATTCTTTATGTGGTTGACCATAAGTTTTTAGTCCTAAAGCCAGACTTTCTAATTAGCTATGTGACCTTGG
>NW_012107408.1:889337-901806 GCF_000951045.1 Mandrillus leucophaeus
TTTGCCAAGCGATCAATTCTATTTAAAAAAATATTTATTGAGATCCTACTGTGTACTGGGCACCTTGCTAAGCTATGCCATGGGACCACAAAGACAAATAGCCAAGATCACAAAATATGCAGTCTTATGGCAGGGAAAAACCAAAATAATTATAGCTGGAATGCAACTGTCCTCAGAATGTGATGGTATGATAGAAATAGCAATAAGTGGCCAAGAAGAAGACACACATTCAAATGATAGAGCTGAGCTGTTTTCAGGAAACACTTCAATTGGATTTTAAAGGATGGGTGGGACTTCAAAATTCAGGGCTGCATGGGGAAGGCCTTTCAAGAAGAAGAGCAGGAGCCAATGCCCCAGGGGCACAGTTGATCCCAAGACTGCAACTGGGACATTCTTCTCCAGGGTGGTCTCCCAAATAGGTAAACTCAGCAGTAATCTACAAAGAGTGTTATATGGGCCAATTCATGAGAGAAAATGCAATGATTACATAAAATCCAGGATTGCTGAAGCCAGGGGGAAACCAGGGAAACCCCTAAATAAGGTGGTCCTCAGAACGATAGGGCTCTGAGCAGAAGTTCCTTCCTCCCATCAGAAGCCACAGTGCTCTACAAACACCCCCTTGCACATGGTAAGCAAAACCATAGACCGATGTAGGTGGTAAGTCATCTTGGTCCTGTAATCTCACGGGCCCCTCCAGGGACAAATAGGCTTCATGGGTAGCAGGATCCACCTGTGTGGTACATCAAGTACCCTTATATGTACTGTTGGCTGTGATTCTGATTAATCGGGCTTCTGTTCTGATTGGTAGGGGCTCAGGTAATATTAATTTTTAAGTACTTTCAATAGTCGGGGAGGGTCCTTTTTAAGGGGATCACAATATTCTGAAGCGAAGGAAACCCAGGCAGTTAAATTTGTTTATTATTTGTAGTTTGTTTTATATATAATACACACATATATAACATGTTTATATTTTATATATATGCAAAACAAACCACAAATATGCAATATATAGATGAGCTTAAGTTGACTGCTTCATAAAGTCATAGTGTTAATTCCATCAATGCTTAGTTTGCTTATTCAAATAATTATTTTTGTTGTCTTTATAGAGTCCCAAGTTAAAGAACTGCTTTAAAGGGAGGATAGGAATTGTGTTTGGTTGCATGTGCCTTTAAAACGTCTGCACTGTTCACAAGAACATAAAAAAAACTACCTGATGGGGTGGGGGAAGGGGTGGTATAGCATGGAAACCAGGAAGAAGGCTAGGAACAGGGTTGCATGCATGACTTTTCACTGGTTATCTCTTAAATTTGTTAATTTTTGAACCACATGGATTACATTTTAAGAACACTCATGTATTGTAATAACTGAAAAAATAAGCAAATAAGCCTATCAAACAACTCTGATTCTATTTTTGAAAAACCATAGACATCTCTGGAAGGCAGATATTTAAGAAACTGATTGGTGGCTCACACCTGTAATTCCAGCACTTTGGGAGGCCGAGGCAAGCGGATTACGAGGTCAGGAGTTCAAGACCAGCCTGACCAATGTGGTGAAACCCCGTCTCTACTAAAAATACAAAAATCAGCCAGGCATGGTGGTGCGTGCCTGTAGTCCCAGCTACTCAGGAGGCTGAGGCGGAAGAATTGCTTGAACCTGGGAGGTGGAGGTTGCAGTGAGCTGAGACTGAGCCACTGCATTCCAGCCTGGGCGACACAGAGAGACTCTGTCTAAAAAAAAGAAAAAAGAAAAGAAAAGGAAAAAGAAAAAATAAACAAAGAAACTGATAATAGAGGTCACCTCCAGGAAGAGTGTAACCAGAGAATGGGAAAAGGAAGTAGGCTTACATTTTATTCAATCACCTGTGAGGTATTTTGGGTTCTGTGCCAAGTATATGTATTATCTGTTCCTAAGTAAACATGTGGGAAAATAATAGTAACTGCATTAGAAAGATCCTTCTGATGACTGCAGTGAAGGGTCGGAAGCTAAAGGACCATGCAAGGAGCACTCTGGCCTTCAGCAAAGTCTGAAGTTCATTTTTTTTTTTTTGAGACAGGATCTCACTCTGTTGCCCAGGCTGGAATGCAGTGGCACAATCTCAGCTGACTGCAAGCTCCACCTCCCGGGTTCAAATGATTCTCATGCCTCCACCTCCAGAGTAGCTGGGATTACAGGAGTGTGCCAGCATACCTGGCTAATCTTTTGTATTTTTAGAAGAGACATGGTTTCAAGATGTTGGCCAGGCTGGTCTCAAGCCTTGACGTCAAGTGATCTACCCTCCTTGGTCTCCCAAACTGCTGGGATTACAGGTGTGAGCCACCGTGCCTGGCCCTATTGCTCATTTGGGAAAGGCCACCTCTGGCCTGAAGAAACAGCACCTGCTCTAATGACTGCTGCCCAAATCCCCCTAATTTGAGCTTTACTTGTTTTTTGTTTGTTTGTTTTTGTTTTTTACTTTTTATTGATACATACTATTTGTACATATTTATGGCTTACATGTGATATTTTGTTACATGCACAGAATGTGTAATGGTCAAGTCAGGGCATTTAGGGTATCCATCACCATTAACATTGATCATTTCTATGTGTTGGGAACATTTCAAGTCCTCTCTTCTAGCTATTTTGAAACATATGATATGTTGTTGTGAACTCTAGTCACCCTAGTTGGCTATCGAACATTAAAACTGATTCCTTCTATTCAACTGTAGGATTGTACCCATTTACCAAACTCTCCTCATCTCTACCTCCCCACGCCCACCCCAAACCCACTCCTTCCAGCCTCTGGTTACCATCATTCTACTTTCCACCTGCATGAGACCAACTTTTTCAGCTCCCACATATGAATGAGCACATGCAATATTTGTCTGTCTGTGAGATTCACTTATGTTAGACATGACTTCTTTCCTGTTTTGCTGGAAAGATCACATATGGATGGACCTTTGGTGACCATTTATATCCCAGTAAACATGTGAATAATATCACAGTGGAAAAATTTCAAGAAAAACAGAAGTAACAAGGAATCCTCCCCCAACCCTACCTCATCCCCTCACCTCCTGAGTTTTGGGGGTTTCTTTTTAAGGGAGAAGAAAAGGTCTTAGAAGAGGGTTGTATTGTATTTTTTTGTGCATCTCAATTTTGCAGATTTCTCCCCACCCCCATGTGAACATCTCTAGGCATTATGTAAAATAGTTAATCACATCCTTTTCAGGTCAGGGTTTAAAGCAGGATGTTAGGGATGGAGGTCACCAGACCCCTGGCTAGGGAAGGGGCTGTTGAGAGACAAGGTACATAAAGGGGAGGGGATTTACTTTGGGGAAGATCAATTGTACTATTCTCAGAACAGTGTAACTAGAAAACAGGGAGCACTCAATTCATTGGGCAAGAAAATCTTGCATGTGTTGCAGGGCTTAAGTGGTTGAAGGCCGGCACTATGTTTATCAGTGGGTGGGAAATGGGGAGGAAGCTACACACACCCAGAAGATTCTCTGCAAACAAGCCCGACCCCAGGAGGAAGGAAGTGGCTGTCAGAGAATTAGTAAGGTTCAAAGTTACCCTGGAACATCCTTATGTTTGAGTTAAAGCTGATGTTAATTTTAATATCAGAGAATAAAATAGATTTTTTCTCCAATACTAGTGATCTTATTGTTTAGTCCAGGAACTAAAGACGTTAGCTAGAAATAGTAAATTCTTTTAAAGGTTCAGATTTCCTAACTGGCAGAAGAGGGCATATCTTCAACAAAGGGTACTGTGTTTATCTTTAAGGGATCTAATTTTACACTGGGGAACAATGAGGGGAAGTGTAAAAACAAGCCTACATCATATCATTCTTTCTATTCACATTTAACTGGGTTCTTTTTCTCACTAAATCAAACATACTGTCATTTCTTACCCGCAGTGTCTTTCATAGTCTGGTCCAGAATTTTCTCAGTCTCATTTCCCAACTTTATAGCAGGCAATCCCTGCTTCAGTCTTGGTCTCCTCAATCTCCTGAAAACACACTTAGTCCTATTTGCCAGCCACATCCTCTTCTTGCCTTTTGATTTGTCCCTCCTCTTCCATTTGAGGACAAAGCCAAATCTTAATTTCCATGAAGACTGCCTCAAGCAGTGAAGGCTTTTTGGCCCCTCCTCTGAAGAGCACACAATGCATGCATCTTTTCTGAGACTAAACGTGCCTACTTGGAAGATTCTGACATGCCTGTGTAGATAGCTGGGTAGGTCTGTTTGCATGAACTAAAAACATGCTGCTTAAGAGAACAGGGCTGGAGTGCCCTGATAAAGGTTAAGTCAAGGCAGACAGACAAGGTTGGCTAAACCTTGGCTCCAGTGGACAAAGGTGAAGCTGGGAATGGCATTGTGTCTTCATTTGCATTTTTATTCTGGCTCAGCTCCACCCCCAGAACTCAGGTCTGAGTCTCAAGGAAGAGTGGCTAAAAGCTAAATAAAAAGATGTTTCGTTGAACATGTATTAAGACAGTGAGGCACAAGTGACTTTTCTTTGGGATTACATGAACATAGTAAAACAAAAGGGGAAGAGAGGCGTTCAGGTCAACCTTCTCGTTGAACACCTTGGTGCTATGGTATTTTGAGGTCTTCAGGCCACCCATGGGGGCACTTCCTTAAGGAGACAGTGGTCTCTGGAGGAAGTTGTGGCAGTGCCCATAGAAAAGGTTGCCAGATAAATACACAATGCCCACTTAAATGTGAGTTCAGAGAAACAGCAAATAGCTTCTTAGTATATCTCATACGACATTTGGGCACAATTATACTAAAAATTATTTGTTGTTTCTCTGAAATTCACATTTAACTAGGTGTTCTACATTTTTATTTGTAAACCTGGCAACCCTACCATAAGGAATGGTTGTGCCTGAAAAAGGTAGAGTGTCCAGGCCAAGCACCGTGGCTCACGCCTGTAATTCCAGCATTTTGGGAGTCTGAGGTCGGTGGATTGCTTGAGCTCAGGAGTTCAACCAGCCTAGGCAACACAGCAAGACCCCGTCTACAAAAAAATTTTTTTTAATTAGGCGGGCATGGTGGTGTGTGCCTGTGGTCCCAGTTACTTGGGAGGCTGAGATGGGAAGATCACTTGAGCCTGGGAGATCAAGGCTGCAGTGAGCCATGTTCAAGCCACTGCACTCCATCTGAGTGACAGAATGAGACCCTGTTTCCAAAAAAAAAAAAAAAAAAAAAAAAAAAAGAGCCCAGTAGTGTCCAACAATACTCGGAGCAGGGAATTCTAACATGATAGTTGGGTATTGGCAACTTCCCTTTCTTAAGAAAAAGACAAAGCATTTAGAAGAGAAAGGCTTTTGACCCTTCCACTTGCTTCATACCTTTCAGTCACTCTTGATGCCTGCAGTGATGACAGCTGTCTAGAGGCTGTGAAGTACAAGCAGGAGGATGAAAGGCCAAGAGGCCAAGATGGTGAAGGCAAAGGTTGAAAAGAGCCTGGGTCCTTAAGGACGTTGTCAGGCTCCATCCAGGGAGGCTCAACCTTTCCGAGATACACAACTGCATGGGGTTGGCTTCAGACCCAAAGAACATTCGAGTCCTATTAGGAAGAAAAAAGAAGGGAATCACTGCTGGGTAGGCCGTCAACAATGTGACTGACAATCTAACCAGCAACCACACAATGTCCACAATGTGTGGACACTGATTCTTTAAAGCTCTGATTACTGACCACAGAACTTTGAGTTTTTAAATACATACACAGATATTAGAAGTCTAGGAAGAAAAAGAAGATAGGAAAGTATAATGCAATAAAGTATAGTGCCCATACTCCCCTTTACTTGTTTGTTGTTTTCAATTGACTACCAATGTGGTAGAATGTCAAGCATAGTAGACATACTTTTTTTTAAGTACCAAGTTAGTTATTCCCTGAAAGATCAGTGCTCATATTCTTTCTTATCTGCAACCAGGTCACTGGATCCCTTATTTCCCATCTCCCTTACGTACATGCCTGCCTCCGGAACATATCCTTTCAGTAGTCAGGGAGAATTTAAAGATCTATAACCTCATAGCCCCAGGTTAGTCAACCTTGCCATTTATCAGTCATTCATGAACCCACACTAAGCTTTGCATCTGCTTGCCTCCAGATTTCTCCCGTTGTGAGACATTTAATATTTTTGTTGCTGAAGACACTATCAGATGCTCTATTACTTAGGGCCAAAAGCACGCCTAACTGATAGAGAAGCTGCAAGGATTTCTTGATGACTCACATGAGACACCTTTTTCAACTTTCAGAAATGCTTAGGGGAAACTTTCCAGGAAACTGCACACCTAAGCTATCAGGTCAACGAGAGGGCCAGCCAAACGTGGGTTACACTTGGCACTTATCTTGAGAAGTTAATGATACTGGATGTGAGTATGCAGTGAACCTCCACGATTAGCTCCTGAGAGCTCGGAGGGTCTCCTTTATATTTTCCCCTAATGCACTACTCAATGTATGATTATTAATTGACTACTTAAAGTATGTAATTGATTCATGGAGCATATCCAACGTAAGCTAAATCTGGAAGGAGGGATTTGGAAGAAGGCGTGGAGTAAGGAGAACACTGTGGGTTAGAAGGTGAGAACAGAGGTCCTGGAGCAAGTCATTAGCACAGCACATTTGGTGCATGGGGACTGGGTCACCTGCAAAGCATTGGTAAGGGTTTTGGTCTGTGGGGAGCAAATGAACTGCTGGACATGCTGCTGGAAGTTAGGAGCTAATGCAGTGGAACACTGGAAGCTACTGCAGTCCTTGAATAGTGGAAGAATATAAAGACAGAAATATCTTAGGGGAATTCATAGCCAGCAGCCAGTAAGAAACATAAAGGTTAAAAGAAATATATTAGAGGCAGAGAGGGCAGTTAGGAACCTCTTAAAGTAATAAGAGGAATGGATTAGGATGGTGCTAGGGAAGCAGGAGGGAAAGCAGTGAATACTAGAAACAGTTCAATTTAATAAGTGACAGAAGGCCAGAGAATAGAATTGTTATTTGCTTGATGTCTACTCTGTGTGAAGCACTTTACATATATCACTCAATTTAGTCCTTGTGAGTTGTATTATTATAGCCCCTATCCAGTGGGTAAGACCAATCTGTAAACAGAACAATATTACAGAGTGGCAGCAGTTCTAACAGAGGTTGATATAGGAAAACTATGGGAGGCATTCAGGAAAGAGTCACAGGTCTAGGGAAGGTCTTGAAGGATAAGTAGAAATTTAACAGATGGAAAAGCCAGGAGAGACCATTCTGGATAGATGGGTGGCATGTTTAAGGCATTTCTTTCACAAAATCCTTGCATGTCTTTTGCAGAATTCATCAGTACAAAGGAGTCCCTCTAGTGATGAGATACTTGTGAGATACCAAAAGGACTTTTTGGTGCCCTTAAGTAATACCATGTAGGTAGCTGCCAGTCGGGCATCGAAGAAAAACTATAGCTATGGGCCAGAAGAGGAAACATTTGCAGAGATTCCTGCTGGAATGCAAGCACTGTGATGTGGTGACATGAGAGATAGAAGAGTCCTGAAGTTCTTCCCAGGTCCCTCCTACCTCCATCCTTCCCAGGATCACCCAGGGCCACCTGACCCCACCCCCCACCTGCTCCAACCCCTGCCTGTTCTCCTGTCTACACTAGGGCTACATGTGTTCTGAGCATAAAGATAGAACCAGCATCCTCTGCATCCCTCACCTATTCCCTCTGGAGGCTGACTGCCCTGGGGTCTCAGGGAGACCAGGAGGCTGCAGCTCTCTCCTCTGACACCTTTCTGAATAGCACAGACAACTCTTCTCAAGACTCTCTGAGGCTGTGGCTTTCTGACATTTAGTCTAAGGTCCCTGGGACACAACAGCAGAGGCTTCCCGCCCCTCACCTTTCAGTCATCAGGACAATGTTTGGTTGTTTGTTTGCTTCCTCACCCACCCTTGGAGATAAGCAGGAGGCCTCAGATAACCCCAATTGTGAGAGAGATCATCGTGGTCTCAGAGAACAAATGCTGCAGATGCTGTCATGTCCCTTGCTTGACTGGTTAGAACCTTTTGGTTCCTTTGGGGATGATAAGAAGACACCATGTTCTCCTGTTCTACATTTCATTCAAAATGTTAGCATCGGTTTCTATGTTGTTGATTCTGCCACCACTGCGAACCTATTCTTCCATTGCCACAAATATTATAATAACATTTCTCTTCCTGTTACTTTTGCTTCAAGTAATTCCTAAGGAATATATCCAATAGCAGGGGAGCCAGGAGCCTGCAGACCTGCGCTTTGCTTTGGATTGTGCCTCTATCCATCCACTGTGCACCCTTGAACTAGATACCACTCTTGTGAGCCTTGATTTCACCATTTGTTAAAGAGATGTACCAGAGTTTGCTCCCCCTTCCTTAGTCTTTCCTTGAGGACTGGTAGAGACCACATATATTACAGCGACATGGCGTGTATAGGGTATGATAGATGTGCATTGCCATTAGGCAGCAGAACAGCGTAGTTAACAGCACAGATGCTGGAGCCACAGCGTAGTTAACAGCACAGATGCTGGAGCCACAGCATAGTTAACAGCACAGATGCTGGAGCCACACTGCCAGTTTTCTTCTCTGGAAAATCAGAATAAGGATGAGGATTGAAAGCTTTGAAATCCCCAAAGCCCAGAAAACCAAATGCTTTTTTGTAAGTGGTATACCCAAACTTATTTGGTGTCATATTCAATGTGAAGGTTTTGGTAGGCTTTGTCTAGCCCACTGGCTGCAGAAATGTCCACATGCTTGTTTACCAACTGCTGCCCCAGACCCCTCTGGGAATCATTACATAATATACGGTATAGGCACCATATTGTTTTTCTATGATATGAACAATTCAGTATTGGAAACACATTTGGCCTCAAGGATTTTGGATATAGGATTGTGGGCCTTCAGTACTGAACTCACAGGGCTGCTATGAGCAGTCAGTTGATTTAGCTAAAGCTCTAATAAGAGTGTCTGGCCCACAGTAGGTGCTCAATGGATGTTACCTGCCATTACTGTTTCCTCTGTTATGCAACCCCGAGCACCTTGAACAATTTCCACATTGCCCTGGACCTCCTATTTGTGCCCTGGAACCATTAATGTCTGGATTTCTCTCTATTCAATCACGCAGCACCAGACTCACCTGAGGTTCTATCTTCTCAACTCTCCACCAAAACGCTCTCCTTGTTAGCCTTGTTAGGAATATGGAAATCCTCTCGGTAGCAACCCTCACACCCTTCCCTCTGCCTTCATGGTAGTGAAGGAGGCTGGGAGAGGGCTCTGGGAAGAATCCCAGCAGTGTCTCAGACACCTAGTTCACCTCTACATACTTCCTATGGGCTGCATGGCTAAGATCCCATATGTGTGGGTGCAGCTCTGCTTCCTTTAGAAAAATTAATCCCACCTTTCCAGACCTCTGTTTCTCATGAATAAAACACAACAGTCAGCCTAGATGAGAATGACATGCCTTCCGGCCCCCTGAAATCCTACCTCCTGGACATCTTGGATGCTACTTCAGCAGCCAGGTGATATGAGAGGGAGGATGAAAGCTACCTCACTTCAACTCCAAGTACGGTACATCCAGCCCCAAGAGGGCCAAATGCAAAGCATTCTAGAACTTTGTTACCACAAGACATTAGATCCTCTTTTCGTGACTCCTGGGTACTGAAACCAACCTGACTGTAGAAACAGGCCTGTGGTCATCCTCCGGACAAGTTCAGACATGAACTGGACAGTCCCATGTTCAAGGAGGTCCAGCTGGGAGCTAGAGGGCCGCAGGCAAGGATGCCACGCACTGATTCAGGCAGAGACCAGGCAGCACACTGACCAGTACCAGGATCTGGTCCAAAGACAAAAGAACCCTGATGTGGTGGTGAGAGAGGCTGAGGGAGGAGCAGGAGAGGGACTTTGAGGAGTGGCTGTGGTTCAGGGTAGGGTTCTAGTTCAAGAGGGAGACACATATGAGGGAGGGTGTGTGAGGAGAGGGGAAGCATGACAGAAGACTGGTGCTGTAGACTGGGTCACCCAGACGTGGGGGGAAGCACCATGACCCCAAAATCATGGGCCCCTAGGGCTGTTTCCTAGAGCACCAAGTGCTGCCATGCTGTGACAAGACACAGTTAGATGCCAGTCTCACCTCCCTGTTATCCTTATGAAAAGAACCCCATTTTATTTTAGAAATGGTCTAACTGATTAAAAACACTCACATCCCCAGAGCCCCAGGTATGTTTAGTAAGATAAGCAGACATTCCTGCAAAGGGCTACAGGAAAATGTGTTAAAGGGGTCAATTTAGTTGGCATTTGCTTTTGCCCTTTATCCTTCCCCTCCCTTTTTTTGTGCATGGAACTCATACAGGATGCTGAAAGAAAAAACAGCCATCTAGTGAGCAGGAAGCCCCAAGCCACAGGCTCAGCCTGGGGGAGCTGAAAGCTAAAAGAAGCCTAAGACCCTGATGGCACTGGAGAAGTCACAAGACAGCCCTGAATGCTCTTGCAGCCTCCTGTCATGTGAGAAAGATAAACTCTTCTTTGGTGAATCTATTATATTGGGTTTTTGTTTTACACAAGCAAACCTAATCCTAACACATGTAGAAATGAGAGTAAAGGAGAAGAGGGACAGGATATGTCAGGTCGTCAGGGAAGGCTTCTGAGAGACAGGACTTTTAAAGGGAGACACGAAGGCTGAGATACCTACCTTACACAATTGTCATGAGGATTAGATGTATTTGGAGACTCTGAAGGGTTGAATCCAGAAGGCATAGCTCATCACCCGGACTCCTGCTTTGGAGACTTTATCCTTTCTTTATCCTTTCTTAAGCCCCTGTAGGTGGTGGAGACTTAAGCCACTGATAAGCTTCCTGCCTCCCATGTGATCTACTTAAGACTTAGTGGGGTTAGGGTAACCCTGAGACCACAGTGGGGAGGTGTCAGTAAATCTAGCTGCAGGAAAGCAGTTAAAAACAACAGGAGAAGCAAGTTAAAGGATGACATGGTGGCTTGCTGAAAATCATCTGCACTTCTAGAAAAAATTTTTCGGATTATGTCAACGGTGGGTCAGTAGCACCTTCACATTCCAAGCACACTTCATTCATTCACTTCCTGAATGTCTGTAGCATGTCAGACACTGTATTAGGTGCTAGAGAAACAAAGATGGATAAAAATACAGTCCTTGGCCTCAAGCATCTTCTCTGGGTCTCACACTTTTAGGTATATGGGAACCAAAAGATGAAGGGTCTATTTGAGTTAAATACGAGGAAGAGAAAAAACTCTGAATACTGAAATTGCTGTAATTTTGCATCCTCTGACTGATGCTGCAAAAATAATATACCCCAGCTTTTAGGAGATGAGGGGATATTTCCAATCTAGACTGAAGTGGAAAGTTACTAGGATGCTAAAAAATCAGCTTACATAATTACAGGCTGATGTCAAACAAACTATAGAAGGTTCTTAATTTCTAGTATTTCCTTTGGCTGTGAATAAACTACCACTTGACCCAGGTAAAATATGCTGTCTCCTTAGATGGAAAAATACTCAGATGGTGGGAATTTTATGCTATTTATCAACAAGAAGTTGTTGGGTCTTCAGTGATACCCACTGTACCACATTCTGGCCAGCTGACTAAGGTGGCTCCAGCCCACCATATTTCAAATAGCTGATCCTGACAGAAAGGTATTAGAGAATATAGTATATCTGCTCTGTTCTGGGGTATTAAAAAAAGAGTATGCAGTGTAGACCGTGCTTTGGAGTTCATGCTCTGGAGTAAGAACATCTGACTTTGAATCCTAACTTTGCTACCTATAGTTTGTGAGAAGCCAGGTAATTCCTTGGCATCACTGAGCCTCAGGGTCATGAATGACATGGATATGATAATTCCTACCATATAGGCTTGTTAAGATGATTAAAAATAATGTGCAAAGGATGTTCAGTGCTTGGCACAGATTTAGAGCTCAAATGTGTTGATTGGGGGGAAAATGAGGTGGGGAAGCAAAATGAGGGAATGCAAAATCTTTTGTCAGAGGGATCATCTGGGCTGCAGTCAATTTATCACAAATGGACCTCCTCGTACCAGGCGTAGTCATATTCTCAACAGACCTCAGAGCCAGTTCCACCTCTGTTTTCCCTCATTCTGTCCCAGTCACTGTGAAGCTGCTGGAGAATGTGCGGCTCCCCAGTTATTTAACCAGAGAGCTGTATTTAGGTGATGCTGAATGTTCATTGTAGAGGGCAGACATGTGGGCAGTTCTGGAGGGTCTGTAGAACGAGCAGGTAGGTCCAATGCTCCCTGGGATGACTCTGCTTTGTGATGCTATTTAAAGGTTTTCATGAAAGACTTCCTTATGTAAAGGCATTGGCTTTCTCATCTCTTCAGTGGAGGTGATTATACCAACCTCATCTGATCACCATGGGAATTAAACCAACGAAAAGCACCCAGCATGCTTACTGGGAGGAAGTAGGCACTCAATAAACATTGCTTTATCCTTTCCCATGACCCGCC
>NW_012107408.1:901856-904572 GCF_000951045.1 Mandrillus leucophaeus
CCAGAAGGCATAGCTCATCACCCGGACTCCTGCTTTGGAGACTTTATCCTTTCTTTATCCTTTCTTAAGCCCCTGTAGGTGGTGGAGACTTAAGCCACTGATAAGCTTCCTGCCTCCCATGTGATCTACTTAAGACTTAGTGGGGTTAGGGTAACCCTGAGATCACAGTGGGGAGGTGTCAGTAAATCTAGCTGCAGGAAAGCAGTTAAAAACAACAGGAGAAGCAAGTTAAAGGATGACATGGTGGCTTGCTGAAAATCATCTGCACTTCTAGAAAAAATTTTTCGGATTATGTCAACGGTGGGTCAGTAGCACCTTCACATTCCAAGCACACTTCATTCATTCACTTCCTGAATGTCTGTAGCATGTCAGACACTGTATTAGGTGCTAGAGAAACAAAGATGGATAAAAATACAGTCCTTGGCCTCAAGCATCTTCTCTGGGTCTCACACTTTTAGGTATATGGGAACCAAAAGATGAAGGGTCTATTTGAGTTAAATACGAGGAAGAGAAAAAACTCTGAATACTGAAATTGCTGTAATTTTGCATCCTCTGACTGATGCTGCAAAAATAATATACCCCAGCTTTTAGGAGATGAGGGGATATTTCCAATCTAGACTGAAGTGGAAAGTTACTAGGATGCTAAAAAATCAGCTTACATAATTACAGGCTGATGTCAAACAAACTATAGAAGGTTCTTAATTTCTAGTATTTCCTTTGGCTGTGAATAAACTACCACTTGACCCAGGTAAAATATGCTGTCTCCTTAGATGGAAAAATACTCAGATGGTGGGAATTTTATGCTATTTATCAACAAGAAGTTGTTGGGTCTTCAGTGATACCCACTGTACCACATTCTGGCCAGCTGACTAAGGTGGCTCCAGCCCACCATATTTCAAATAGCTGATCCTGACAGAAAGGTATTAGAGAATATAGTATATCTGCTCTGTTCTGGGGTATTAAAAAAAGAGTATGCAGTGTAGACCGTGCTTTGGAGTTCATGCTCTGGAGTAAGAACATCTGACTTTGAATCCTAACTTTGCTACCTATAGTTTGTGAGAAGCCAGGTAATTCCTTGGCATCACTGAGCCTCAGGGTCATGAATGACATGGATATGATAATTCCTACCATATAGGCTTGTTAAGATGATTAAAAATAATGTGCAAAGGATGTTCAGTGCTTGGCACAGATTTAGAGCTCAAATGTGTTGATTGGGGGGAAAATGAGGTGGGGAAGCAAAATGAGGGAATGCAAAATCTTTTGTCAGAGGGATCATCTGGGCTGCAGTCAATTTATCACAAATGGACCTCCTCGTACCAGGCATAGTCATATTCTCAACAGACCTCAGAGCCAGTTCCACCTCTGTTTTCCCTCATTCTGTCCCAGTCACTGTGAAGCTGCTGGAGAATGTGCGGCTCCCCAGTTATTTAACCAGAGAGCTGTATTTAGGTGATGCTGAATGTTCATTGTAGAGGGCAGACATGTGGGCAGTTCTGGAGGGTCTGTAGAACGAGCAGGTAGGTCCAATGCTCCCTGGGATGACTCTGCTTTGTGATGCTATTTAAAGGTTTTCATGAAAGACTTCCTTATGTAAAGGCATTGGCTTTCTCATCTCTTCAGTGGAGGTGATTATACCAACCTCATCTGATCACCATGGGAATTAAACCAACGAAAAGCACCCAGCATGCTTACTGGGAGGAAGTAGGCACTCAATAAACATTGCTTTATCCTTTCCCATGACCCGCCTTGGTGTTATGCTGCCCTCAACCAACAGTATTACTGTCCATGTGCTGATAATGTGTGGCAGGAGAAATAAAGGAATCTACTCTTAACCACTTACACTTTAGTTGGAATTACTCTGGTGAGCCAGGTCATCATTTCCTAATTCTTTTTAACTCCGGTGCACGTTAGACTTACTGGGCAGAATTTTTAAAACTACTGACGTCCAGCACGCACCCCTCCTCCCACGCCAAGAGAATCTGATTTAATGAATGGCTCGTTAAAAGAATGAGCACCTCTCTGGCTTTCAGTTTGTTTCTCTGTAAACTGAGAGGCAGAAAGGTAGAGCAACTTACCATGTCGCACAACCAGAGAACACCCCAGGTCCACTGGCGCCAGACAAGGGCGTTCACTGCAATGGATACTGTCTTTAGTTACAATTAGAATATTTTGTCTATCATGGATTGTTTTTGCATTAATTTTGAGTTTTAAAATATTGTATTAAAATATTATTTATCTCGATGATGGAGTTTTCTTGGCGCCCCGTTAATTTGCACTTGAGGCCATACCCAAATGTTGGGGGAAACTTAAGAAAAATCCCTCAGCCCATGTGCCTTGAATCTTGATTCCCATCTCCTCACACGTCCTCTCTCATGCTTGTCTCCCTCCTGAACTATAGCCCTAGCCTGAACCCCAGTCACTCCCCAAATCCCTCTCCTGCTTCCCCATCAGCCCCTCTCATCAGTGTCCTTTTGCCTTTGGACCAGATTCTGGTACTACTCAGTGTACTGCCTGGTTTCCTTTATTTATTATTTCTTTTTTTTTTAATTTTTTTTAAATTTTTTTTTTAAATTTTATTTTAGAGACAGGGTCTCACTCTGTCACCCAGGCTGGAGTGCAGCCTTGAACTCCCAGGCTCAAGTGATCCTCCCGCCTCAGCCTCCCACGTAGCTGAGACTACAGGAACATGCCACCACACCCGGCTAATTTTTAAATT
>NW_012107408.1:904622-913951 GCF_000951045.1 Mandrillus leucophaeus
CCAGGTAAAGCCCCTTCCTGGCAGAGTAGACAGATACTGGGGCTCATAGGAAGTACCATAGCCTGTCTGACATCATCTGCCTCAGGGAGTCCTCCTGTCCCCTCAAGGGCACCACTGAATTCTCCACAATTTCTATAAACTCAATTTTCCTTTCCTTTGATTTCGGTTCCCACTACAACAGAAGCTCCTTGAGGATAAGGACATTCTCAGACTGTGATCAGTGCTGTATTCTTAGCGACTAGGATCATATCACCCTCCTGATTATAACTTTGCATGATCGTTCCGTTTCCTTCAGAAATAACACTGAAGTCCTTATGTGGCCTGCAGGCCTGAAAGATCTACCCCCTGCTTACTAATTCAACTTCCAGTCAAGTCACCTTTTCATCAGAAAATGATATCCCCAAATGAAGGCCTCTAAAGCAGCCCCCAGAGTAAAAGATTTTCTCTGACATTTTCCTGCCCTCCTGTCTCTGGCCCCTCATTCTGCCCCAAGACCAGCCATAGAAATTAGAATCTGTCTTCCCCAAGGCATATCGTAGAAACCAGAATCCCTTTTCCCCAAAGCCAGCCATAAAACCTAAAAATATTACTCTAACTTCCCCCAAGCCTTTCTGTGTAAAAACTGGCCATAAAAAAAAAAAAAAATTGTCTAGGCCAGGTGTGGTGGCTCATGCCTGTAATCCCAGCACTTTGGAAGGCCGAGGCAGATCATTTGAGCCCAGGAGTTTGAGATCAGCCTGGCCAACATGGTGAAGCCCTGTCTCTACTTAAAATAAAAACATTAGCTGGGTGTGGTGGTGCGGGTTTGTGGTCCCTGTTACAAGGGAGACTGAGGTGGAAGGATCACTTGAGCCCTGGAGGTTGAGGCTGCTGTGAGCTGAGGTCACACCACTGCACTCCAGTCTGTGCTCACTGTAAGCTAGTGGCAGGATAAAGAATGAATACTTCTTCGAGGAGGAATTTCATTTGCTTCTTAAGCTGCTAAAGAGACACAGTCAAAATCTAACCAATCTTAAGTTTATTTTTAAAAAAATTTAAAAAAGTTATCTGACTTATCTTGTTTGATTGTAGGTCATAAGACCCTCATTTCAAGAGGGTCCTGCTGCATACCCAGAAGGAAGGAATGCTACACAGAGAAGCTAAGAGGAATCCAAACAGACAGACCTTGCTGGACTTCCCTACTCAGTCCATTAACATTAGCTTATCCCTTTCTGTCCAGTCATTTTTCTCCACAGCTGTCCATACTTCATTGAAACTAAGCCTAAAAATAGGCAGTTTCCCCTGTATCTTTGGGTCTTTATTCTGAAGGCTCCTGTGTACAACTATAATCAAATAAATTTGTATGCCTTTTCTCTTATTAATCTGTCTTTTGTCAGTTGATTTTCAGTGAACCTACAGAGGATAAAAAGAGATTTTACCTTGGCCTCCACAGTTCCAATATATCCATTTCCCTCTCAAAGACCCTGACACAGAATAGGTACTTACAAATTACTTGTTGAACGGATATGTGATGAATGAATGAATGAGCTTTTGTAGCATGTATGACCCTGTCCTAGACTAAAATATGAAGATGGGTCTCCCCATGCTCTCCCTGGTAGGTGTTCTCTCCTTGCTTGTGCCAGTGGTCAAGCACTGCCCATTAGCTGCCTAGGCCTCCTTAAATGCTCCAGCCTTGGGTTTGACAGTCTAGATAGTGCCCCCATAAAATGCTAAAAGCTGAAATGTGAAGTGCTGCACATAATATTTAGCTTTTAACAGATGTACACCATTCTAAATACTATGGGAACATAGGGCATCATAGACAGTATAGGGAAATGATTTATGTGTGGACATGAGTGGTCATTCACCCCACAGGGCAGCCATCTGGCCTGTCATCTGTGCAGGGGGCAGATCCTGGCATACTTATTGTATTCCATTTAAACCAGGTTCATCTAGAGTTTTCATGTTCTCTCAATCATTCTGACGATATATTGGCTGTCTTGCACTATTTTCCCTTCTAACATACAATAGAAGTAACTGAAAGTGCATATGTCACAATGTCAATAGTGCTTTCATTTAGGTGTTGAGATAGGAGTGTTTTTAGCATTTCCCTCTTACGTGTATCTATTTTAAAATTTATCTTTATTGACAATATATTACTTTTATAATTTTAGAATACTTGAAGTATTACTTCACGTGTTGTCTTTTGTGTTTATATATATTTCAATTGTGTAAAGCTGAGCTGTCGAGTGGTGTCCACTAATGGCCTGTGAGTACTTAAATTTAAATGAATCAAAATGAAATTCACTATAAGGAACTTAAACAAATTTACAAGTGAAAAACAAATAACCACATTATAAAGTGGCCTAAGGACATCAACAGACAATATTCAAAAGAAGACATACATGCTGCCAACAAGCAAATGAAAAAATGCTCAACATCTCTAATCATTAGAGAAATGCTATTCAAAACCACAGTGAGATACCATCTCATCCTAGTCAGAATGGCCGTTATTAAAAAGTCAAAAAATAACAGATGTTGGCAAAGTTGTGGACAAAAGGGAACACCTATACACTGCCAGTGGGAATTTAAATTAGTTCAGCCACTGTGGAAAGCAGTTTGGCAATTTCTCAAAGAATTTAAAACAGAGGCCAGGCATGGTGGCTCATGCCTGTAATCCCAGCACTTTGGGAGGCCGAGGCAGGCAGATCACAAGGTCAGGAGATCGAGACCATCCTGGCCAACATGGTGAAACACGGTCTCTACTAAAAACACAAAAGTTAGCTGGGCGTGGTGGCACACACCTGTAGTACCAGCTACTCGGGAGGCTGAAGCAGGAGAATTGCTTGAACCCAGGAGATGGAGGTTACACTGAGCTGAGATCGTGCCACTGCACTCCAGCCTGGTGACAGAGTGAGACTCTGTCTGAAACAAACAAACAAACAAACAAACAAAACAGAACTACCATTTGACCCAGCAATCCCATTATTGGGTATATACCCTAAGGAATATAAATTGTTCTACCATAAAGACACATGCATGTGTATGTTCATCGCAGCCCTATTCATGACAGCAAAGAAACAGAATCAACTTTAATACTCTTAACAGTAAACTGGATAAAGAAAATGTTGTACATATATGCCACAGAATACTATGCAGCCATAAAAAAGAATGAGATTATATCCTTTGCAGGAACATGGATAGAACTGGAGGTCATTTTCCTAAGTGAACTAACACAGGAAGAGAAAACCACACACCACATGTTTTCACCTTTTAGTGGGAATTAAACATTGAGCACATATGGACACGAGGAAGGGAACAAGAGACACCCGGGGCTACTTGAGGATGTAGGAGGAGGATGAGGATAAAAAAACTACCTGTCAGGTCCCATGCTCATTATCTGGGTGACAAAATCATCTGTACACCAAATCCCCATGACACACAATTTGCCTATATAACCAACCTGCACACATACCCCTGAAACTAAAGTAAAAGTAAGCAAAAGATGAAAGCCAATTAAAATGCAGTTCCTCAGTCACGGTAGCCATATTTCAAGTGCTCACTAGCACGTATAGCTAGTGGCTAGTATTTTGGACAGTGCGGAATAGAATATTTCTATTAATATGGAAAATTCTATTGGAAAATTCTGGAGTGGTGTGTGTAGGTTTTAGCCATTTGAATATAAAGATAGAGACTTGCAGGTGGTGAAGAGTTATGGGTTGCAAACAAAGATTTGAAAAGAGCAACTGTCTGGGTTTTTTGTGATCCAAATGCAGTAGTATGATTACTCTCTGAAGGGAGACCTTGTTATGCTCACTAGCGTCCTTGGAAGGGTGCTTGATGAGGGAAATGTGTCCCTGACATTTTATATGGCTGTAGACGCTGATAACTGAGTTTAGCCTCCTGAGAGTTTTTACAAGGCAATCTGAAAAGCCTGGACAAAATGCCCACCATGATGTGTCACTCCTAGGACCCAACTTGCTATAGGAAATTCCCATAGGCTTACCTGAAATCAGATTCCCTATTTCCTATTCCCATCAAAAGGCTTTTAGGGTCTATTCTTGGATGACTCCCTTTTACTACAGGATAACCTAATGCTAAAGTAAATTTACTGGGCAACCGGCCCAGGAAGTCATGCTCAGCAACTTGTCCAGGTTCTTCTTTGAAAGACTTAAGGACTAAGTGACCTTTGACACAACAGGGCAAAATGTAAACAGTTCTACTTGCTCTGTAATTATCAAAATCTGTCTGGTTTCAAGATGAATCCTCAAACCCACATTCCTGGTGGCCTAAGGAATGCATCACATCTGCCTCAGCCATCTTGAGCAATGGGAACCTAAGTTATTAGCTGAGAAGTATAAGGATATAGCCATTCATGTGTTTTTTTTTTTTTTTTTTTTTTTTTCCCAACAGATGTTTAGTGAGCCCCTATGTATCATGTGCTAGGTACTAGCAATAGGGCAGTGAGTAAGACAGACCTGGAGACTGCCTTACAAAGTACCACGTCAAATCGTCACAACAGCAACTTTATCAAGGTTAAGAATAGTCTTAACCAGAAGTGAGCAGACACTGAAGGGTCTTTTATAGGCAAGTGTCAGGAGTGTCTCCAAAGTGCAGTAAAGATAAAACCCTAGCTACATGTCTAAAGCAGGCAGTTACAGAGCATATGGTTGTGCTTTATATCAATTTGAGCTTCTCAAGAGAGCCTGTAAGCATCATTTAGTCCTGTGCAAGAGAAGAGAGAAAAAATGTTTCTGTAACAGGGGTCCTGCAGGGGACATTAATTACTGTGTGAAATGGTGCTGTGCAGTGGATTGCCAAGGCCTACAGTGTAGCTCACTGCCCTTTCTCCAGGGCCCTAAGTTAACACGGCACAGGGAAGATCTACCAAAATGTCCATGATGAAAGGTCGGGTTTCTTCAAATAAATAAGATTATGGAAACGGCATGGAGAATGTGTGGTAATATGAAGACAGAAGGACAGAGCTAAATAAAAGGATGTCTTCTTAAAACATCTTCTTGCATATAAAAAACAAGAAATCAAAGATTGGATGCCAATTCTAAGAGACAGACACTCAGAGGATACCCTGCAAATTATATCTAATTGGCTAGAAAGGACAGACTAGTAAATTTTACTGTAAATCTCTCTCCTTTGGTGGTGCAAGCTTCCAAATGACGCACTGTATTGATTGATGCTGCAATGGTACCTGATTGAGGCACAGAGACAGGGGAAGGAGAAAAGGACATGTAAAGGCCCCCATGCTCCTGAAATAAACTTATCTGAGGAAAGGAAGCATATTGACTGATGGTCAGAAATCAGCATCAGGCATGGTGGGGGAGAGCTACAGCACATGTGAATTTTGCTAGAAGCTCTTTCATACCAATTTACACTGGCTCAGTGGCTGTGCTTTGGAAAACATTTGTTAAGGACAAGAATATGTAATGTTGAAACTCAAATATAGGGAACCTTGTGGCCTGGAAAAGAGATTTAGGAATCACCAGTAGTTGTTAATCGTTAACACAAGGAGCGTGCATGAAATCAGTGAGAAAGGGTGACACACGATGAGTAGATCCAAACATGAGTACTTGAGTATTCCCCAAATTTAAGGGCAGGAGAGAATGAACGGTCAAAGAGAACCAGCAGCGTGTACTATCAGAGAAACTAAGGAAGTGAAGAATTTAGAGAAGAGACACTTGGTTAAACACAGCTGAGGAGCACAGCCAGCTAAGGACCATAAACTGCTCCTTGGTTTGGCAATGTTTGCCAGAGAAGTTGGAATGGAATGGTGTAAGCAGAACTCAGATTGCAAGAGACTGAAGAAACAGAGAGGTGAGGAAATGTGAACAGGACCAGCTATTGTTTTGTAGATCACTGAAATGAAGACCTATGTGGATGTTGTTAATAAGCTCTTTACCTGAAGAACCTGGCTTGCTAAATTGTAGAGGTTTATCTTCAGAACTGACCTACCTGAGCAGCAAGGGCAGGAAATAATTACATCTGACCCTTTGATCTGAGGAAGTGTTCAAATAACAAAGCATTCTGATCTTGATCTTCTTTGATTATTAAAAGCATTGTTTAGCCCTTAGAGAATTAATTTTTCTTGAAAATGTCTCCATACCACTTCTTACCCCTTACTATAGCGTAAAAATTCCCCACAAGAACTAGCTCTGCAGAGGTCAAGGAAAATGAGTTGGTATATTTTCTTTTGAAAAGTGAACTTTGGGGGTTTGTCAGAAGTTGAGCCTTGCAAAGTACTTCCTATAGAAACAGGAAAAGGTTTTCTTGATCTACTACACACAGACACTAGGCCCTATGTAACCTTTGGGTAAATAAAGACGACCAACAAGCTTCATATCTGCAGCATGATTGGAAGTCTGTGCATAAACAAACACCCTGGAGATATTGGAAAGCAGATCTTGCCTCCTACTAAATAGTCACAACCTCAAAGTTGTTCATGTAGACCAGTTGTATAAATGCCAAGGAAAATATTCCAAAGATTATTTGTTCTATTTTACACAGCCAAGAGTCCTCAGCTATCACAACACTCTAGTGTTTTCAACTTTTTCTTAGCATTAAATTCATTTGGTGACCTCAATTGTTTACAGGTTGTGAGTATGTATATCAGACAAAAAAGCTGGACTGCTGTGGTTGAAGCTGGGTGAGGAAGGGTTAAATTTACCTCCCTGAAATGCAAGATGCAATTTCAAAGCCTTAGCTCCAGAAAAGTGGTTCACAGCCCTGGGTTCACATGAGAATCACCTAGAAACAAATCCTAATGCACTTAGGGATTCTGATTTAATTAGTCTAGGTGAAAGAGCTCTGGGATAATATGTTTTAAAAGCATCTCAGATGATTCCATTGTGCATCAAGGGTTAAGAACTGCTGCCTGAGAGAAAGACTGTTTATGAAAAGCTTCATTTTACTAAGAAGGGTCTACTTACAGTAAAATTGCTGTCAAACCAGCAGTTGGGGGGTTCACTGCTGTTGATAATCAAATAGTTAATTAGATTTGGCAAGTTTACCATGAATCAAAACCAATTTCACATGGAATTATAATACAATAGTACACATATATTAGAAAATTCAGACTGAATATTTCATTCAGCCGACATTCATCCAGAAATTATTTCTTGAGTGGCACACTCTATGTAAGGTGCTAAGAGAGAAACACAAATGATTCTTATTCTAATCTTTTCTGCTAAAGAACTATTAAGTATTCTGTGGGAGGTAGACATTTCTAACATGAAACAAAATCTAAAAACCAAGAAACATTGAAGGATCTTACATATCCTTGAAGTCACTGTCAGGTCATTGGTGGATTAAAAATGACCACAAATTCTAGCCACCGTTCCTATCAAAAAGTAGCATCTGTTTTCCTCTCCCCTCATATCCGGGTTGGCCCTGTGACCTTTGACCAATAAATACAGCAGAAGTGATTTTGTGCTAGTTATAGGCCCAGGCTTTAAGAAACTTGGCAACTTCTACCTTTGTTCTGCTATAGCCTTCAGCTACAATGTAAAGTTACTTTGCTGGAGAGAACACAGGGAAAGTTAGAAGCCTGGTTAATGTTAGGATGTTAGCCATCCTGAACAAAATGCTAGATATGTGAATGGAGCCATCTTGAAATGTAGCCTTGAAGGAGCCCATGTTAGCTATGTGGAATAGACATGTAAGAACTAAGGCATTTTGGCCAGCAGCCTTAGATTAACTGTTAGATCAATACAGTCTCATAATTGAACAAGTGAGACCAGTGGAAGATCACTCTTTCAACTCACTAAATCCTGAGAAACAATATATAGCTTTTTAAAAACGACATTATGCTTTAGGGTCTTTTGTTACACAGCAAATATAACTGATGCAGAAGTTGGTAACTAGAAGTGCAATGCTGCTGTAACAAAAATCTAAAGCAGGCTGGGTGCAGTGTCTCATGCCTGTAATCCCAGCACTTTAGGGGGCCAAGGTGGGTGGATCATTTGAGGTTAGGAGTTTGAGACCAGCCTGGCCAACATGGTGAAACCCCATCTCTAATTAAAATACAAAAATTAGCCAGGCGTGGTGGTGAGTGCCTGTGGTTCCCGCTACTCTACTTGGAGGCTGAGGCAGGTTAATCGCTTGAACTTGGAAGGCAGAGGTTGCAGTGAGCCGAGATCATGCCACTGCCCTCCAGCCTGGGTGACCGAGTAAGGCACCATCTCAAAAACAAACAAACAAACAAAAAAACTAAAACACGTGGCACCAGCTTCAGATCATGTAGAGCAGGTGGAATTTGGAAGGGTGGCAAGGAGACTACTAGTGGAGGTTGGAAAAGCAGTGAAGTATTTGCTCTCAGAAGCTGGAGAAAGCAAAACTTAGGCAGTGCTGGAATTGTTTGGCAACATTGTTGCCTGTGGTTACCTGGAAGACAGAAAACACATCAATGAATTTATGGATCTGGCTAAGAAAATTTTGAAGCAAAATGTCAAAAGTGAAAGTCAGCTTATTTTAGCCACCTATAATGAAGTATGGGAAAACAGAAATGAGCCAAAGAAGAAATTATTCCTTTTTAAAACAGAATTGAGAGAAAATGTTTCCATACCTGGACGTACTAGTTTGGAAAAGAAAACTGGTATTTATTGCATCTCCATGAGAAAAAATGTTTTCAAAATAAGGAGTCATCTCAAGGTAAAGATTAAATCCATGGTGCTGACACTCAGATATTCTCAGAGTAAAGACTGAATCAAGGTTACATGACCTTGATTTGTGGTTGTGCAACCCTTTCATAATACTTCAAAAAAATGTAAGATTCTTAAGAGCATTTCCCCACAGCACCTGACTTGCAGTCCAAAGGGGGAAAAATGCCTATTCTGATGATGTTTATAGGTGTTTTTTGTTTTTTTTTTTTCTTTTGTGAGACAGAAACAAAGGCTGGGGTGCAATGGTGCTATCTCGGCTCACTGCAACCTCTGTCTCCTGGGTTCAAGTGATTCTCCTGCCTCAGCCTCCCGAGTAGCTGGGACTACAGGCACGAGCCACTATACCAAGCTATTTTTTGTATTTTTAGTAGAAACAGGGTTTCACCATGTTGGCTAGGCTGGTCTTGAACTCCTGACCTCAAGTGATCCGCCTGCCTTGGCCTCCCAAAGTGCTGGGATTATAGGCATTGAGCCACTGCACCTGGCCAGGTGTGATGTTTATTTAATAAAGTGAATTTGCAATTTGATGAATAGAAAATATACAACATTTTAAAGAGAATTTTTATTGGTAAAAGCCTCACCAGTTTTGACTAAAAGAGACAGGGAAGTACAAAATAAAATGAGGCTTCCAGGCTCTAAACTTTACAAAAGCAGAAACCAGGCAGAGAAAGTTACTCA
>NW_012107408.1:915636-918702 GCF_000951045.1 Mandrillus leucophaeus
AAAAAGAAAAAACCTAAAGAGAAAAACATATCACCAATTTCTAAGGAAAGGTGAAATTTTGAACACTCAAATAATAATTTTTTTAAAATAGCCAATTTTAAAGTTTACCTAGCTCAGAACATCAGAGAAGTGTTCCCCTCTTCTATTTTCTGGAAGAGATTGTGTAGGATTGATGTTCATTTTTTATTAAACATTTGGTAGAATTCTCTTGTAAAACCATCTGATTCTGGAGTTTCATTTTCTGGGGGTTTTGAAATTGTGAATTCAATTTCCTTAATAGGAGTTCTGGGACTATTCAAATTATATCTTTCATGTTGAGTGAAGTGTGGTAATTTGTAATTTTCAAAGAATTTGTCTACTTCATCTAAGTTGCCAAATTTCTGTGTAGACTTCTTCACAGTATTCCCTTACTATTATTTTGATGTTTGTAGGGTCTGTAGTAATATTCCTTATTTTCTTTCTGATGTAGGTAATTGTGTCTTTTCTTTTTCTTTGTCAGTCTTGCTAGATCAATTTTATTGATCTTTTCCAAACACCAACGTTTTATTCATTGGTTTTCTCTACTGTTTTTCTGCTTTAAATTTCATTGATTTCTGCTCTTTATTTTCGTCTTTCTGTTTGCTTTGGAATGATTTTGTCCTTATTTTTCTAGTTTCTTGAAGCCTTTTATTCTACAAGAAAATATTACTTTAGTTTATCATCTATGTATGTGTTTTACTACATTCAGTGTAGTCATGCACTGCAGAAAAGACGTCAATGGCGTATACGGACCATGTATCCAATGGTGGTCCTATAGGATTATAATGGAGCTAGAAAATTTTTATTGCTTAATGATGACATAGCCATCCTAATGTCATAGCATTATGAACTACACGTTTGTGGTGAAGCTTTTGTTAACAAACCTACTGTGCTGTGCTACCAGTGCTATAAAAGTCTAGCACGCACAGTTATGTACATGACATAATGCTTGATAATGATAACATATGACTGTTACTGGTTTGTGTATTTATTATGCTATATTTTATTGTTACTTTAGACTATAGTCCTTTTACTTACAAAAAAAATTAACTGTAAAACAGCCTCAGATGGGTCTTTCAGGAGGGATTCCAGAAGAAGGCATTGTTATCAGAGGAGATGACAGCTCCATGCGTGTTATTGCCCTGAAGACCTTCCAGTGGGACAAGATGTGGAGGTGGAAGGCAGTGATATGGATGCTCCTGGCCCTGTGTAGGCCTAGACTAATGTGTATATTTGAGTCTTCATTTTTAATAAAAAAAGTTTAAAAACTGAAAAAAATAAATTTATAAAAATAGAAAAAAGCTTCTAAAATGAGGATATAAAGAAAGCAAATATTTTTGTGTAGCTGTAAAATGTGTTCATGTTTTAAGCTGTGTTATTACAAAAGAGTCAAAAAGTTAAAAAAATGTATAGGGTTAAAAAGTTACATTTAGCTAAGATTAATTCATCATTGAGGAAAAAAATTCTTAAAAAATAAATTCCGTTTAGTCTAAGAAAACAATGTCTGTGAAGTCTACAGTAGTGTACAGAATTGTCCTGGGCCTTCACATTCACTCCTCACATACTCACTGACTCACCCAGAGCAACTTCCAGTCCTGCAAACTCCATTCATGGTAAGTGCCTTATACAGTCTAACATTTTAAACAATCTTCTATACAGTATTTTCACTGTAGCTTTTTGATGTTTAGATGTGTTTAGGTGCACAAATTCTTACTACTGTGTTATAATTGCCTGTAGTATTCAGTATAGTAATATGCTGAACAGGTTTGTAGCTTAAGAGCAAAAGGCCATCCCATTTAGATTTGTTAAGTACACTCCATGATGTTCGCACAATGACAAAATCACCTAATAACACATTTCTCAGAACATAGTCCCATTGTTAAGTGATGTATGACTGCACATATATTAGATATGACAAATATCTAGCTATCTAATATCTATGATTATCTAATAACTGTATACTTTCACATAGCACATATAACATGCATCCTCCATATTCTTGTGAAGCCATCTAACTACACCTGAAAATAATAGTTAAACTCACAAAATGTGTGTGGATTAAAAAACAAAAAATCAAACAATCAAAATTGTTGCTATATCCCCAGTGTGCTTAGAGGCGCCAATCATGACTTATGCCAGTAACAGGAGCAAATTATCAATGTTTCTTCCTGCTGCTCTAAAATTTTCCCCTAAGCAGTAACCAAGCAGTGGAAAATCCCCAGCATAAGGGTTCATAGAGGAAGTGTACTGGTCACTAGATTTATCTTTCAATGGTGTGTTTCCAATAATAAATGGCTCTCAGAACAACAAAGAACCTGAGTGTGAAAAGGCTTAGGTTAGCCATTCAGCTGCAAAAAGACCAAAGTGTGGTTCAAAAGTGATGATTGGCATATTTTCTTCTTACATTTGTACCGGTGTTCATTTGAAATTGCTTGGTGTATTTTTAAGAGGAATATAACAACCCACCCAATTGAATTTTAAAATCACACAATTATTTTTACAGATGTACAGACCCTAACAGGAATCTGAGACCAGAGTGATGAAGTGATTTGCCCAACGTTGCCTACCCGGCTATCAGCAGAGCCTGAGCTCAGACTTCTCCACGTGGTTCCACCGTTTAGTCAACAAATATTTATTGATTGTCTACAACATGACACGGACCATTTAGGTACCAGGATGCAAAATTTTTTAAAAAAACAAAATACCTTGGCCCCACAGAACTGGCAGAGGAAGAAACACAATAAACAATTAATGAATTAACAAAGTAAATTACATAGTATAAAAGGTGATGACAAGTGCTCCAACAAAAAAAGAAGTTACAGCAGAGGAAGAGGAATTGGGAGTGCTAGCAGAGATGCACTTTTTGTGAAGGGTAAATTCTAAATAGGGTAGGCCTCTTTGAAAAGATGTGGAGGTACAGTTAGCCTGGGGGCAATCGTGTGGGAGAGAACATTCAGCAGAGAATAGAACCAGCCCAGAGGCCTCACAGCAAGTGCGGGCCTACAACAGCTTCCGGGATGAACCTGGCATGCTTGAGGAACAGAAGTC
>NW_012107408.1:918752-943725 GCF_000951045.1 Mandrillus leucophaeus
AGTGATATGGATGCTCCTGGCCCTGTGTAGGCCTAGACTAATGTGTATATTTGAGTCTTCATTTTTAATAAAAAAAGTTTAAAAACTGAAAAAAATAAATTTATAAAAATAGAAAAAAGCTTCTAAAATGAGGATATAAAGAAAGCAAATATTTTTGTGTAGCTGTAAAATGTGTTCATGTTTTAAGCTGTGTTATTACAAAAGAGTCAAAAAGTTAAAAAAATGTATAGGGTTAAAAAGTTACATTTAGCTAAGATTAATTCATCATTGAGGAAAAAAATTCTTAAAAAATAAATTCCGTTTAGTCTAAGAAAACAATGTCTGTGAAGTCTACAGTAGTGTACAGAATTGTCCTGGGCCTTCACATTCACTCCTCACATACTCACTGACTCACCCAGAGCAACTTCCAGTCCTGCAAACTCCATTCATGGTAAGTGCCTTATACAGTCTAACATTTTAAACAATCTTCTATACAGTATTTTCACTGTAGCTTTTTGATGTTTAGATGTGTTTAGGTGCACAAATTCTTACTACTGTGTTATAATTGCCTGTAGTATTCAGTATAGTAATATGCTGAACAGGTTTGTAGCTTAAGAGCAAAAGGCCATCCCATTTAGATTTGTTAAGTACACTCCATGATGTTCGCACAATGACAAAATCACCTAATAACACATTTCTCAGAACATAGTCCCATTGTTAAGTGATGTATGACTGCACATATATTAGATATGACAAATATCTAGCTATCTAATATCTATGATTATCTAATAACTGTATACTTTCACATAGCACATATAACATGCATCCTCCATATTCTTGTGAAGCCATCTAACTACACCTGAAAATAATAGTTAAACTCACAAAATGTGTGTGGATTAAAAAACAAAAAATCAAACAATCAGACTAGTTGCTATATCCCCAGTGTGCTTAGAGGCGCCAATCATGACTTATGCCAGTAACAGGAGCAAATTATCAATGTTTCTTCCTGCTGCTCTAAAATTTTCCCCTAAGCAGTAACCAAGCAGTGGAAAATCCCCAGCATAAGGGTTCATAGAGGAAGTGTACTGGTCACTAGATTTATCTTTCAATGGTGTGTTTCCAATAATAAATGGCTCTCAGAACAACAAAGAACCTGAGTGTGAAAAGGCTTAGGTTAGCCATTCAGCTGCAAAAAGACCAAAGTGTGGTTCAAAAGTGATGATTGGCATATTTTCTTCTTACATTTGTACCGGTGTTCATTTGAAATTGCTTGGTGTATTTTTAAGAGGAATATAACAACCCACCCAATTGAATTTTAAAATCACACAATTATTTTTACAGATGTACAGACCCTAACAGGAATCTGAGACCAGAGTGATGAAGTGATTTGCCCAACGTTGCCTACCCGGCTATCAGCAGAGCCTGAGCTCAGACTTCTCCACGTGGTTCCACCGTTTAGTCAACAAATATTTATTGATTGTCTACAACATGACACGGACCATTTAGGTACCAGGATGCAAAATTTTTTAAAAAAACAAAATACCTTGGCCCCACAGAACTGGCAGAGGAAGAAACACAATAAACAATTAATGAATTAACAAAGTAAATTACATAGTATAAAAGGTGATGACAAGTGCTCCAACAAAAAAAGAAGTTACAGCAGAGGAAGAGGAATTGGGAGTGCTAGCAGAGATGCACTTTTTGTGAAGGGTAAATTCTAAATAGGGTAGGCCTCTTTGAAAAGATGTGGAGGTACAGTTAGCCTGGGGGCAATCGTGTGGGAGAGAACATTCAGCAGAGAATAGAACCAGCCCAGAGGCCTCACAGCAAGTGCGGGCCTACAACAGCTTCCGGGATGAACCTGGCATGCTTGAGGAACAGAAGTCACCTTTCTGCGACATGTCCTCTAAAAATCACAGAACTATAGACTCTTAGAGTTGGGGGAGCCTGAAAAACTCTGCAGTCCAACCTCCCAGCTGAAGCAGGAATGCTCCGCGCAGTAGCACAGATTTGCACTTGCCTGGGTTTGAACGAATCCCTCTAGGCCACGAACTCACTGGCTTGCAAAATAGCTCATCCCATTTTTTTAGCCACCTACCGTGGTTAAAAGTCTTGTCTTAACGTTGAACTGAAATCTGCCTCCTTCGGCTTCACTCTGTGATTCCACCTCTACCCTTTGAAGCAACACAAAATCCTTCCTTTCAACCAATTCATATTATTTCTTTGGTGAAGGACACCTGGGAGGCAGTTTGGCACAGAGGCAAGAATGTGAACTCTGAAGTCAGGCAGGACTGGGTTCAAACCCACTTTCCAGCTGTGTGGGCTTGAGCAAGTTCTTTCATCCCCTCACGCTTTGGGGTCCTCATCCCAGAAGACTGTTGGGGACGTTAGAGACTATACAAGTGCACATTAAATGGCAGTTGTTCTGTATATTTTTTATCATCAGGGTGACTTATCTTTCACTTAAACACTGTCTCCAGGGCTTAGCATATATCACCCTTTGAGGAAAGCTAATTTAGATTCAGAAAGCCCCTGAACGCTTCCCACTTGTGCTCTCCATATACTGGCTGACCTTAAAGAAAGGAAAATCAAGTGGCCTGCCTGAGGTAGGTCATCTGTGATGGGAAGCACATAAACCAGATGGTATCCAGCCGCGTTTACCAGTTAGTTGGGGCAGAAGTTCTGAAATCAGAAGCCAAAAGTCAATGAAGAAGAAAAAAGCCCTGTGGAGTACAAATGTTTCAGAGTAAATCTGCTGGGTACCAGCACATACTAGGAATTTCCTAGGGGAAGAAAGGCAGGCAACACAACTAGACACAGGGCCAATGAATCAGAAACACAGAATTATCTACCCAGATGCACTGAGCAATGCCCTTGCACACTGGAAGGTCACGAAGCTGCCCCTGCTGACCAGCTTCTTCCAGGAACTCAGGTATGAAGTCAGCTGAGCGACTTTAAGAGAAGTCTCCTAGCAGTGACGATGCCATGAAAGATTATGCATCTGTAAATAACAGAAGAAGCTATTATCATTTACTAGGTCCCACCTGTGTGCTGGCATTGTGTATAATAAACATTCTCTCACCTGAAAACAACAGGTACCTGACCTTTTGTTTTGGTCAAATTGTCCTTCTAAGAAGGAGCAGCCAGCAGTCTGAAGACAGATTTACTAATGACCACCTTAGTCCCCTCTCCCCTTTTCCACAGACTCCTTCCAATCGTCTCAGCCCTTCTTTCCATTGGGAAGGTTACCAAAATCAGCAAAGCAAGGCTGAATTTAGCCAGATTAAATCAGTCCATACAAAACCACTCAGGTTAAACAAGTGTGGCAAACACTTGCCATGCTTAATTACCCTCTTTGAAAGATAATGCTGGGTTTAAAAGAATCATTCTAGAACTTTCCATGCAGTGTATGTGCATTGGAAAGTCACCAAGCAGTGATGTGCAAATATAAATCTTGTTTTTTGTTTATCTGTGTGCACGTTTCTTTGATTAGTCCTCATATCTGCCTAGAGAGAGGAAAACTGATTTCAGGACAATTTAGACAGCTAAGACCAACTCAGTCATTTTTTTAGCCCCTTTGAACTGAACTGTAACAGGATCTCTCTCCAGTATGCATTCAGTCAAGTACAGGCATTATTATCATTATTACCAGTTTTCATCTAGTTTAACACTCCCTCTGAGCTTCTGCTCGCCCCTTCCTCCTGTCTGACTCTTAAGCTGCCACGGTCCCTCACTCTGATAATTTCCTGGCAGCCTCAGCCTCAGAAAGAGAAGGAAGAGGCCTCAGCGAACCTGGCTGAATATTGGTGATGGGGAGGTTCTGCATCTGGCTTGTGGTCCACTCTTTGGCTGCCTCCAGCCTCTCTGTCCTTGTCTGTTGCAAGCTGTAAAGTGTGGTGCACTTAATGTGTCCCTCTGCGTAGCTTTTGGACATGGATAGTCCCACAGGAATGCACTTCCTTCCCTTGCCCCCAAGAACCCATCTCTAGTCATCCCGAAGCTATAGGCCTCATTAGCAACCAGATTCTAGGGCTCACCAACTTCTATAGCTCATGCTGAGCCCATGGAAAGCTCACACGCCTTTGCCACACCCCACAGTGGGGACGTAGGCTATCTCAGACACGTTTTCCCTCTCTCTCAGCTGTCCTGGCCAACACCAGACTTTCAGAGGATTCAAGATGAGAAATGCACACCAACTCTATCTTCCAGAATGCTTCCTTCAAAAGTCATTGGGTGGATTCTCCTGGTGCCTCTTCCTTGAGATTGGGCAGGTCCAGTGCCTGCATTCTTCCATAAGGCTAGAAGGCTCCACAAACCGTCATCTGTCCAAAAAGAGCGAGTCTCATCCCTCCCAGTCCCTTTGTATAGATCCTAGTGGCAATGCTCACAAACAAGGTCTTCTGGTTTATGCAAATAAATTTTGTTTCACACTTGGCAGGTCACCACTGAACCTGGCCACTGATAACCTAGATTCTATGGTCTTGGCAGTCACGATGTAATGGTGGGGTGCAGGGAGTGATGACTAGGAAGGAAAAAGAATGTGTGCTTTGGTGACTTGAGTCATTGCCATATGTAAAAACAAAATACCTAGCATGCCCCTACCTTACACACACCTACACTCTACTCTTCCATGGGACAAGTGGCTACTCACTCTACTCATCATGATTATGAACTCAAAAACACTACATCTAAAAAGGACTTTAGAGATAATGCAGTCCAACTTTCTAAATTTGCAGATAAGAAAATTAAAATCTATATGTATGAAAACATGAAAAATTTTTCTCCTATAGCTATTCTTTTTGCCAGAAATTCTGGAGCATTTTAAGTGGAAGAAAATAGGTGCTAGCTATTTCAGTACAATCTACAAACTCAAGATAATTGAAATTACAGACAGAAATATTTTAGGTTGCACTTATAAACTGATTATTTCCAAGTTCCTGAAAAAAACTTCTTAAATTCAAAGAATTTATCTGAGGGCTGCATTTTCTTTTGAAGAAAATCTTAATTCAGCTGATAGAAGTAGAAAAAAGTACTTGGAAAGCCAGACAGCTCCTTAAGGACACCTCTGTCCTCCTATTTGGAGAGGCTCAGTAAAGGGGAAGTGTGATTTATTAATCAGAGGATGTGATGGTTACCATTACGTGTCTACTTGTCTTGGCTATGATACACAGATATTTGGTTAGACACTGGCCTAGATGTTGCCGTGAAGATATTTTTAGATATGCTTAACATTTAATTCAGGAGGCTTTTTTTTTTTTTTCTTTCAGAGATTGGATCTTGCTATGCTGCCCAGGTTGGTCTCAAACTCCTGGCCTCAAGTGATCCCCCCACCTTGGCCTCCCAATGTGCTGTGATTATAGGTGTGTGTCACTGCACCTGGCATTGATTCAGTAGACTTTGAATAAAGCAGATTATTCTCCAAAATGTGAGTGGGCCTCATTCAACTGGTTGATGACATTGAGAAAAAAAAGACTGAGGTCCCTTAAGGAAGAAGTTCTCTCTCTATACCATCTTCAGGCTCAAGTTGCAACGGCAATTCTTCCCTGAGTCTCTAGGCTGCTGGACTTCCCTGCAGAATTCAGATTTCCCAGGCCCAATAGTTTCATGAGCCAATTCCTTAAAATAAATCTATCTATTGATTGATCGATTGATCCATATCCATCTATCTTATAGATCAATCAATATTATACATATATAAAAAGACAAATATCTATCTATTATCTACTTATCTATGTACACATCTTATTGGTTTTCTTTCTCTGGGGAAATCTGACTAATACAGGGGGTGTGACAATAACTTGATCAATTTGCAGTGAGTGACTCACACTAAGCCCAAAGAATGGTTCAGCCCTGTCTGTTCTTATCACCTAGAGAGACTCCGACCTTCCCCACAAGGTCAGCAACAGCAAGTGCAAGTTAATAAGACTGAGATTCACTACCTGGCCAGAATTCCCAGGGAAACCTGAACATCATAACTCATTTGCCTCCCTTTGTGCCAATGGTGGTTTTTCTGAAAAGACACTAATTGTGAGAAGGAAAAGCCAGGGAAGTCATAAAGCCCAGGGCTAGGGTCTTCTATGCTTAGGGTCAATTTATCCTCTCAAGACTCAAAATAAACTAGCACACTGTAGTGAAGACCCTCTATTTTTATATAAACTAATATGAAATTTTGAGGGGCTCCATTTGTTGCTTTATCTGTTCTTGACATGCAATGGTGAAGCCCTGCTCTTCTCTGTTTCACACAAGGCTCATCCATACCTGGCTGGGACCTCCAAGTTTAATGAAGAGAAGGCAAATGGGTGAACCGAAGGACCAGACACAGAGTTGCTCTGTGCTTTGGACATGAAAACCATTTTCTCCTGAAGTTTAGTGATGTAGAAAGTGTCACAAAGTGAAGTTGGCTTCATTTCAGAGGTTCAACATTGTCAGGACCAACATCCCTGGGATTCTTTTGATTTTTCATTCGTGGTCACAATGTGGTTGCTTCTACTTCAGGCATGACTTTCACTTTTAAGGCAGGAAGGAAAGGCACAGAACAGCAACAGCAGGAAGACAAATGCTTTCCAATACTCCCAGCAGATAGTTGCTTAGGTGTTACTGGCCAGAACTTGGACACCTGGCCCCCCAGCTGAATAGCTGTAAGGGAGTCTGGCGAAATATTTACCTCTTCTAATCTTCTTCTTGAAGGAAGAAGAAGATTATAGTATATCGGTACTCGGTATGAATCAGAATTATATGTATTTTAAGTGCTATGATAAAATATTTTTGCATATAGTGGAGAAATATTTATGTAATACAACTGTTCCAAAATAAATATTGCTTTTAAGGCCACCCTGCAGGTCAGAGTTTTCCAAATTGTGGGTTATGAAATGTATTTAGTGGGACTCCACTAGAAGGAAGAGCAGGAGGAGGAGTAGGAAGAGGAGGAGTAAAGAGGAGGAAGGGAGAGATGGAGGATGAGGAAGAGGAAGATGATGAACAAATGGAAAGTAACAATAGAAAATATCAGGGTGAAACTTTGGTTTCAGATATGTTTTTCTTACTCTTGGTTATTGTCAACAGAACTTGAAAGCTACCGTTATAGAGCATGTGATTAAAGAGATTTTTGCATACACAACTTTGCTCTTACCACAGCAAGTTTATGCATATTGAACATGCCCCACACTTGTTTAGAATCCTTATTCTTTGCGTCTTTCCTAGTCCCTTCTTCAAATATGTATTTCCTGCTTAAATATCTGCTTGATCCTGTTACTTTCTCTCCACTTTATTCCTTCCTGGAGCAGTCGATCACCTAGAACTGAGTAGTCTATGTTCACAACGTCTATTTCTTCTGCACTTCCTCCTTGGAAATTGGCTTCTACTTCCCCCAACTCCCACCTCCATTCTCCCATACGCACTCTCCAAAGATCCTTAATGCTAAGTTCAGCCTTTCCTGGCCAGCCAAAGTTGTTCATCACTTTGTTGAAGGGTGTGTTTTTTGGCGGGGTGGTAGCTCTTATTTTTTAAGAAATTATTTGGCAATGCATCTAAAGAACCATGAAAACATTTATACCACTTGGCATAATAATCAAAATTCTAAGGAAAGAAAAGGCTAGAATGCAAAGGTGTTTATTATATATCTATGGAAAAATCAAAAGCAGCCTAACAGTTAAACAATTAAAGAGTGGCTTGGCAAATTATTCTTAAGAAATTATCACTTTCATTAGCTATGATGCAGCCATTAAAAATGATCATTAGAGAAATTACGTAGCAATCTGGAAACACAGAAAAAAGCAGAATATAAATTGCATTTCTGCTATGATTATAGCTATGTTAAAATTAGGCATGTCTTTTGGCAAGAACTAGAAAGAAATGTGAGTAACTAGGAAGAACCACTAAAATCTAAGCTTAGTCCTTAGCTTGCAGGTACAAAGCTGATTTTTTCCCAGAGTTTTCTAAAGTAGTTAGGATTAGATAGACGTAGCTGATCAAGCGCAGAAGAGAATCATGTCAGAAAGTTAACTTAATTATTTGCAAAAGGAAATAACCAAGCACACAAGAATAGCATTTATTGCTTTTTCTCCCTATGAATAAAGTTATATGAAAAGCCAAATTGTAGTCAAAACGCTGTTTTCTGAGAATGGAATCAGAGGAGCAACTGAATGATCTCAGTGGCTATTGTTAATAAAGGCCTGGCATGTCATCTCCACCTGCGTGCGTGCCTACCAACCAAACCAAATACCCGTTACCCATGGTCATCAGTCAGCGTCTTCTCCACCTGGTGCTAAAGGTAGATGATGCTTTGTTAATTTTGGAGCTTTTCCCTTTCTTTCTTTTTTTTTTTTTTGATTCCATACCAACCTCTCTTATCTCTCTATTCACACTTGTTTGCTCATGTTTTCTTCAGATGCTAAATCCAGTCATGTTATGCAAAGTACATCCCATAGAATAATACGTAAGTTTGGAAAATTTGGGGTTAAGCAATGTTAAGTGCTTATTCCTGCAAGACTTCTGCAGAGTCTTTATGCATTGGTGTGAATTATGAACCCACTTCATGGCATGTTTCAAGCTTATCTGAGCAACTTTTATTTCTCAAGTAATTCCCTCAGCATGAATAGCAGTAGAAATGCTGGGGTCCAGTTCTCTGGCCTTCACATTTGTTTAAGTCTTGATTACATTGTAGGTCCTATTCCTACATTCAGCCTGAGGAAATCCTGCTTTGTTGGAATCACTTCTGTATAAAGGTAATCTTACCTGTCTTATACCGAATCCATTGTTTAAATTTCTTAATTGTGGTGGAGTCATCTAACATATTCACATACAAGCTATTTATCATATAACATATATATATATATATATATTTTACTAAAAAGGGATTACTGACATTTGAAAAAAATTAGCAAACCGCTCCCCTAAGAAAAAAGCATTACCCATATCCCCACTATCCCAATTTGACTATGTGCAAAAAATGCAAGGACTTATTTTGTATATTCTTACAGATTTTCCCACAATTTACAAGTTTAAAAAAAAATACCTTTCCTTGGCCTGGTGCAGTGGCTCACGTCTATAATCCCAGCACTTTGGGAGGTCAAGGTGGGTGGATCACTTGAAGTCAGGAGTTTGAAACCAGTCTGATCAACATGGAGAAACCCCGCCTCTACTAAAAATTCAAAATTAGCTGGGCATGGTGATGCATGCCTGTAATCCCAGCTACTCAGGAGGCTGAGGCAGGAGAATCGCTTGAACCTGGGAGGCAGAGCTTGCGGTGAGCCGAGATTGCACCATTGCACTCCAGCCTGGGCAACAAGAGCAAAACTCTGTCAAAAAACAAAACAAACAAACAAAAAAAACCCCCTTACCTCAATCATTCATTTAAAAATATAATAAAAATCAAAATTACTGAGTGTTCATTGTTTCAGCATTCATGTCTTGCTTTAAAATTACCAATTTCAAAATAAGTTCTAGGAGGGTGTCTAATCCTTTCCCATACCTACAGAAAATAGGGTGCCTAATCCATTTGAAATATGATAACCTGCTACTATATTTAAAAACTTTTCCAGGAAAGAGAAAGATACAATAAGAGAATGTACTGCTTTCAGATATTCTTTCTTGTGTCTACGTATCTCCTCTCCCACAATGGTTACGTTCCTGAAGTATTTGGGGAAAAGACAGCATGTCTCACGTCCTCATCCAAGTAAGTCAGTGTGGCTTCTCCATTGTTCTCTGGCTCCTACCCACAATTTCCCGGGTCATCTTACTCATTTCAGTCTTGGTCACTAGAATTCTGGTCACTGCAGTGCTAACTGGCTTCACCAGCAGGGTCGAGTTGAGGAGGCTACAATTCCCTTATTGTTATGCAATAGAATTTTACTGGATGTTTGCAGGTTAAAAAAAAAAAGAGAGAGAGAGAGAGAGAAAACAGAAATTTCAGTTCAGCACAAAACAGAAAACAATTTTAAATTTACAATTTTATTAGACATTACTCATCTTATAAAACCAACAACTTCCCTATCACTGGGATTTTCTCAAACTAGGTTTGGTATGTTGCTGGAAGCTACCTCTTTCTTACCTTTCTCCCCAGATGCCAGGTTAACCTCCCCAAATTGCTGTTACTTTGTAGTACTTTCTAACTACAGTTAGGTAGTTAACCCATGTAACCCAGTGGTTCTTGACTGGGAGTAATTTTGCTTCCTTGTCCCCAGGGCACATTGGCGATATCTGGAGACCTTTTTGATTGCCATTACTGGGCAGGGAGGTTCTATTGGCATCTAGTGGATAGAGGACAGGGATGCTGCAAAACATCCTACAATGCACAGGACAGCCTCTCATAGCCAATAATTATCCAGCCCCAAATGTCAATAATGTGCAGTCTAAAAAGTGATCTAACTACAATTCACTGTAACCAAACTAGGATCAGCTCACGTCTCCAAATCCGGAGACTGATTAAGGTGTTTTGCTAAACAATTTACTCCAAGACCATCTCTAGCAATCTAGTGAACATTTTGAAATTACTTCAAAATGAAATTACATTTTGAAATCAGTGAACATTTTGAAATTACTTCTCTTTCTTTAGAAACTCCTGATTCCACTCTTGAGCAAGATTATTATACCTACCTATTTCTGAAAAGTAAGAGGGGCAATAGAAATATTTATTCTTCCCTATTCAGAAAAAGGCCCTCAGAATTGGGAATATTTTATTCCAGTTACAATTACATCTAAACTACTTTTTACATTCCTTTTTCTAAAGCCTTACTGATATAGAGCATTTTGCTGGTGGCAGAAAAACGAAGACAAGGCTCATTGTTGGGTGGCTCTGCAGCTGCAGAAGTCAGAGGACTGTTGTAGTTAGAAAATGGTTCATCTGACCGGGTGCGGTGGCTCACGCCTGTACTGTAATCCCAGCACTTTGAGAGGCTGAGGCGGGCGGCTCACGAGGTCAGGAGTTCAAGACCAGCCTGGCCAACATGTAAAATCCCGTCTCTACTAAAAATAGAAAAATTAGCTGGGCATGGTGGTGCGTGCCTGTAATCCCAGCTACTCGGGAAGCCGAGGCAGGAGAATTGTTTGAACTGGGACCTGGGAGGTGGAGGTTGCAGTGAGCTGAGATGGCCCCACTGCACTCCAGCCTGGCGACAGAACGAGATTTCATCTCAAAAAAAAAAAAAAAGAAAAAAGAAAAAAGAAAAGAAAATGGCTCATTAGTTTATTTTGCATGAGTATTGTGCACCTCTCATCATGATGCTTGCCCTGTTGTATTATAATTTCCTACTTATCTAGATGACTTCAATACTCCCTTGACCACGTCTCCCCTTAATTTTTAAGGTCCTCAAAAGCATCCCCAATCCTAGCATAGTGCCTGGCCCATAGTGACCCTAAACAGTTGTTTGGTAAATAAATGCATGAATAATTACTCAATGGAATCAGGTAGAATAAAACAACATAATTCAAGTTGAGGTTGAAATATAAAGGACTTGAATTACTATTCAAATATGGAAAAAATCACTAAAAGTTCCAGTCATATGACCATGAAATTTCATAATACTAATTTCTTTAAAGAGTCATTTTTAAAAAGTAATTTATAAATGTTATTTTCTAAAAAGTAATTTTTAAGTGTAGTTTCTCTGGTCCCATATACTCAGATAAACAAAATGACAATTCGAAAAAACTTCTGTGTAGACACAAATACATTTTCACTGTGTTTGGGACCCTCAAGGATCTGAAACTTGAGTGTGTATCAGAAATGCATAGGACACTATTAAAACGCAGATTTCCAGATCTCAACCCTAGCGATTTTGAACCATATGATGTGAGGCCTAGACATAGGGATTTTAAAGAAACTCAGCAAATGATCCTAAGTTTGGTTAGAGTCTTATTTTAAGAAACATTCTTTAATATAGCAAAGTTCTAAAAATAACAACAATAATAATAATACACACCCCAGGCCTTAGCCTAATGATATTTATTTTCATTCATCAGTAAAATATGATTTCATGCTGAGTCCCGGGTGGAGAGAGGTGGCTAGAATTTCTTAAATCCTTAAATACTGTCTGAATTGGTCATGTTCTGGAATGAAAAGTAGGTAAGTCTGCAGGTTGATTTAACTGGTCAGCTTGGGGTAGAGGGGAGCTAATGAAAGTAGGATGAGGAGTCAGATGAGACTTCCTTAAGGAGAATTCTATGTGTCTGTCAGGACTTTTTGGTGAGGTTGCCGTCACTGTTTATTAATTTTAGCTAATTTTATTTCAAAACACAGGATTTGGGCGTTAAAATGTTTTATTCATACTACTCTAATGTTCAAAAGCCATCAATAGGTGAAATGAAATGAAATCAAGAGGGAAATGAAGAATAAAAGAGAAAGGAAAGAAGTTTTTATCCAGTAACCAGGTAAGGGCTGCTTTAAAGAAAGAAAGGTAAAACACGCTTAAAGAGAATCTGTCTGGAACCAGTTTATGAGGGCTGCAGCCCAGCTTGTCCCTGTTGTGGTCCCTACCCTATGAGATGAAAACAATGTTATGAAAGTGATACACCAGCTGAAGTCCCAACAAGATCTTGTCTGCCAGTCCTAAGGAACCTTGATCCTTCCACTCTCCACAAGGCTCCCTGCTATGGACTGAATGCTGTGTCACCCCCACCCTAACTTCGTATGTTTGAGGCCTAATCCCCAGGGCGATGGCATTTGGAGGTGGGGCTTTTGGGAGATATTACTTTTAAAGTTGCTAAAACCACAATGACTTTTGCACCAACCTAATAATTACATCATGGCAGTGAGAAGACTTCCATCTGCAAGCCAGGAAGCAGGCCCTCATCAGACATTAAATCTGTCGGCACCTTGATCTTGGATTTCTCAGCCTGCAGAACTGTGGCAAATAAATGTTTGTTGTTTAAGTCACCCAGTCGATGGTGTGTGTGTTACAGCAGCTCAGATGGACTAATACAGTCCCTAACACAGAAGTGAGTACACATGAACCCCTTCCTAATCTATGGTTGATGATTTACACTTTGACTTCACATTCATCATCTAAAGAAAGCTCCAAAGAGCAGGGACTTTGTCTGCTTACTGCTGTATCCTTAATTTTTAAAAATTGCACAAAGATGTAGTTCTTGATGTTTTGAATAAAAGATTATATAAACAAACAGCAAATCCAACATCTCAGGAGCTCACAGCCAGGAAGAAAGATGTTGTTCCAAGCAACAGGCAGTGAGTTCTAACAGAGACAGCTGGAAAAATATTAAAAAGACCATGCCCTTCTGGTAAGCTTTATTTTTCTTATCTCTGGTATAAACATACTTAATTTGATAAAGAAAAATGGAATTCTAGCAACTTATGAATTATATGCCTGCATATACAAGTCTAAAGAGCCAAAGTCATTGTAATATATGCTAAGGGCAAAGGGAAATAGCCAATAGCTTTATTAGAATTCTTCACATCTTTGAATTTGGACAAGGTAAACCTCAATATAATAATGTTAATAATATTTTCTGAAAAATGAACTTCACAAAACAAATGACAAAGCAATGATTCTTTCAAATACTTCACATTCAGAGTTTATTAACAATTGGGTATGTTGACGTTACCTCTGCTAGAATGGCTTTTAAGACTTACTTTGAGAGGTGTATGAGAAACTTTTTTAGATGAAATGAGAATTTATGTGGTCAAAAATATGTTTAAGGCCTGAAGACACCATTAATGTAGCCCCTTTCCTTCATCACTAAAATGTATCTCTGTACTTCCTGCTTCTGGTCAACAGCCAGAGAAAGATGGGCAAAAGGTGTGGCCCCAGCCCACGCAGAAGGCAGTCAGTATTTGAAACTGTGTAAAATGCCTGTTCTGCCTTACAGTCTTTCTTAGTTTAATATTTAGAATCCAGGGCATTGCATTTTCCTGATAACAACAGCAAAATAGGCATTTTACACAGGCTTGCAGCTAATCTTATTAAAATGAGACAAAGGCAAAATTTCTACCTATTTTTCCTGGAAAAGAAAATACCTGGAGAAATGTAGTTAAAGATGTAATGCAAAAGCATTAAATAAAACCATTTAGTCAACAAAATTTAGCAGTTAAAATTAAGGTGTGAAGACACATTTGGTGTTTTTTTTTTTTTTTAAGTGCAGAAAACATTTAAATATTTTGCAAAGTGTTCTTTCCAGTAGAACTGACAATATAGACCCCCTACAAATCATAGGTTTGTTAGTGTTTTGTCATACAGACTAGACATCTAAAAGTTGTCCTAGATTTTGTTTCTGGAACTTCTAAATTTATATCCTTTCTCATTGGGATAATTTAGTCCTGGTTCAGCCAATAATGCTTTAAACCTGAGTCCAATAGCTAGCCAGACTGGTGTCATCCCTGCTAAGATCCACAACCATGGTGTGTGCAAATCCCCAGAAGCTTTTCAATGATACATGGATGGACCACTTAAAAGTCTCTTGTGTCATTGAAGAGCATAGGAGGAACAGGACCCCCAGACCACTTAGTCCATTAACTGAAGATTACAACTCTTGTAGATTCCCTAAGCAATGGGAGAATTTGATGTAGGCTTCTTGGTCCATAGTAAATTTTTTCTGCATTGCCTTACGATTTTTCTTGCTAATATCTGTGATTGTCATAATGTAATATAGCACTATAACACAAGGTATGGGTAATGAGGTGAAATATATCATCAGTATAGATCAACCATTCCACCCATTGATTTTTGACTTTTCAGTTATACTTTACTATCTTGAGGATTTCTTACTTTATTTTATTTTAGATTCAGAGGGTATACATGCAAGCTTGTTTCTTAGCTATGGTGAACACATCTTCTGCTTACCTACAGAGAGACAGAGCACAACAGTGAGAGTAAAGTAGCAAACACTAGTTCAACAAGGATCTTTACCTTATTTTTTAGCTCAGGAGGCTATTTGGAAGACATAATTGACATGTCAAAAAGGTGCAATTTTAAGAATATTCTTGGCTGCTCTGCCTATGGAGTAGCCATTCTTTCATTCCTTTACTTTCTTAAAAAAAAAAAAAAAAAGGAGAATATTCTCATTGGCTTAAGAGGATTGGGTCGAAGTATTCTTAATTTTAATTTACTTTCATTTTCTGGATGTATTTTATATGGCATATTATGCATATGATGACTCCAGGCTTCTCTACATCTTCCACATTCCTGTAGATGAATGATGCCCTCCCCATTCCCAACTCTCAGGGATGTCCTTGATGTCTTCATGAATGGTACACAGAAGTGCTGAGCACATGTTGTTTATCTGTCTTTGTCTACTCTTCAGAAAAAGTTTTTTTTAATTTTTTTTTTTTTTTGCAGCAGGTTATTAAGTAGCCAGTAGAATGTAGAATATAAGATATTACCAAATCCATTTTAAGCGCCAACTCATTCTAATATTCTATAAATATCCTGCATATCCCTTTTCAGTTGACTTGGCTAAAAGTATTATTTTAGTGAGTAACTATATATTTGTTTATTCAGTTTTAACCCCAATTCTAATTGTTATTCTTCTATTTTCTTGTAGCCATAATAGTTTGAAAATTGAGGTAGAGCTTATTTGCCAAAAATTCTAGGTCTAGATTATGTCTTTTCCTAGGATTTGTTTTTTTTAAAGACTTGTTTTGCAAAATTAATATTAATCCTAAAACAAAATCTGGTGGTTTTCTTGTTATTAAATTTTAAGAGTTTCTTATTACATTCTGGATACAAAGTCCTTTATCAAATACATGATTTGTAAATATTTTCTTTCAGTATGTAGTTTGTCTTTTTATTCTCTTAACAAAATCTTTTGAGGAGCAAAAGTTTTTAATTTTGAAGTTCAATGTATCAAAATTTTCTTTCATGGCTCATGCTACCTATCATATCTATGAAATCTTTGCCTAACACCAGGTCACAAAGGTATTTTTCTGTTTTCTTATAAAAGTTTTATAGTTTGGAGTTTATCTTGCCAGTCTATGACCATTGATGTTAACTTTTTTAATATAGCGGGAGATATTGATCTAAGTTCATTTATTTTTGCCTATGGATATTCAAATGTATCAGTACCATTGTTGAAAAGGTTATCTGCAATGGATTGAATGTTTGTGTCCCTCCAAAATTCATATGTTGAACTCTTCATCCACAGTGTGATGGTATTAAAAGGTGGTGCCTTTGGGAGGTAATTTGGTCTTGAGGATGGAGCCCTCATAAATGGGATTAGCACCCTTGTAAATGGAACCACAGAGAGCTCTCCTGTCCTCTTCTACCATGTAAGGATACATCAAGAAGACAGCAATCTGAAGCCTGGAAGAGGGCACTCAGCGGAATCCAACCATGCTGGCATCCTGATCTCAGACCTCCAGCCTCTGTAACTAGGAGAAGTAATTTTTGTTCTTTATAAACCACCCAGCTTGTGGTAATTTGTTAGAGCAGACTTAACTATTCTTTCCCCCAGTGAATTGCCTTTGTACCTCTATCAACAATTTGTGTGTATATATGTGTTGGTCTATTTCTGGGTACTTTATTCCTTACATTGATCTGTTTGCCTCTATTAATGCCAACATCTCACTGTCTTGATTTTTGTAACTTTATTATAAGTCTTGATACCAAGTAGTGGTAGTCCTCTAATTTTGTTTTTTCTCAAAATTATTTTGGCTATTCTAAGTCCTTTGCATTTCCACATGATTATTTATGTATTTGCTTTCCACCTTGGTTGAATGTCAGCCATATGACTTTAGAATCAGTTTGTCAATTTTCATTAAAATGCCTGCTCAAATTTTCATTGGGATTGTGTTGAACCTATAGATCAATTTAGAGAGAATTGCAATTGTAAGAATATTGAGTGTTTCAACTCATGAATAGATAATGTATCTCCATTAATTTAGGTCTTTAATTGTTTTTAGGCAACGTTTTGCAGTTTTCAATGTATAGGTCTTTCACATATTTTGTCAGATTTATACAAGAAATGTATTTCCTATTTCTTGATACTATTGTAAATGGTATTGTCTCATTTCAATTTCTAATTGTTTGTTGATATGATATAGAAATACAATTTAATTTGTACATCAATCTTACATCATGCCACCTTGCTAAACTCATTTATTCATTCAAGTAGTTTTTTTCATAGATGCCATCATATTTTCTATATAAATGGCCATATCCTGTGAAAAACAAATAGTCTACTTCAACCTTTTCAATCTGGATAATTTTATTCCTTTTTCTTGCCTTATTGCATTGACTAGAACATCCAGTACAATGTTGACTTGGACTGATGAGATCAGACATCCTTTTCTTCTTTTCTATCTTAGGGGGAAATTATTTGGTCTTTCATCATTATGTGTGAGGTTAGATATAGGTTGTTCATCAATGCTCTTTAAACGTTGAGGAATTTCCTTCTATTTCTAATTTGTTGTTCTAAAATCACCATAAATAAAACTTGTCTTCTTTCTTGAATTGTTCCTGATATGGAATCTGCTGTTATCTTTATCTTTGTTCTTCTATGCATAGCATGTGTTTTCTAACAGACTGCTTTTAAGACTTTCCCTTTATCACAGGTTTTGAACAATTTGATTGTGCTGTGTGGGTTTGAAACTTTCATCAAACTTGAAATAATTTTGGTCATCATTTTTTCAAATATTTTTTCTGCCCCCTCCCATTCTCATCCTTCTGAGTGATTCTGATTAAACATATATAAATCCACTTGAAGTTGCCCAATAGCACACTGATGTTTTGTTCATTTTTATAAACACCTATTTTCTCTATATGTTACATTTTGGATAGTGTCTATTACTCTGTCTGAAAATTCACTACTTTTTTTCCTTTCCTATGTTCAATCTGCTGTGAATCCCATCCAGTGAATTTTTCATCTCAGAAACTGTAGTTCTCATCTCTTGATGTTCTATTTGTTTTTTAAAAAACATCTTTTGTGTCTCTGTTTAATTTTTTGCCTGTAAGCAATACAGATGTAATCACTGTTTGTTATTTCTACCATCTATCTAGACTGAGTTTATTTTGGTTGATTGCTTTTTTCCTATTATAGGTTATATTTTTCTTTATCTCTAGTAATAATTCACATGCCTGGTAATTTTTAATTGGATGTAAGCGATTGGGAATTTTTAGTTGTTTGTTTTTGTTCTTTTCTTTTAATTTTTATTTTTAGTTCTGGAGTTCAGGTTTGTTACATAGGTAGATGTGTGCCATGGTGGTGGTTTGCTGCACCTATAAATCCATCACCTAAGTATTAAGTCCAGCATGCATTAGCTGTTTTTCCTAATGTTCTCCCTCCTCTCACCCCAACTCCCAACAGGCCCCAGTGTATATTGTTCCCCTCCCTGTGTCCATGAGTTCTCACTGGTCAGCTCCCACTTATAAGTGAGAATATGCGGTGTTTGGTTTTCTGTTCCTGCATTAGTTTGCTGAGGATACTGGCTTCTATCTTCATCTGGGTCCCTGCAAAGGACATGATCTCATTCCTTGTTATGGCTATATAGTATTCCATGGTGTATATGTACCACATTTTCTTTATCCAGTCTGTTGTTGATGGGCAAAGGACATAAAGAGACACTTCTCAAAAGAAGACATTCATGCAGCCAACAAACATTTGACAAAAAGCTCAACATCACTGATTATTAGAGAAATGCAAATAAAAATCACAATGAGATACCATCTCATCCCAGAATGATGATTATTAAAAAGTCAAGAAACAACAGATGCTGGCAAGGTTGCAGAGAAATAGGAACACTTTTACATTGATGGTGGGAATGGAAATTAGTTCAACCATTGTGAAAGACGGTGTGGTGATTCCTCAGAGATCTAGAACCAGAAATACCATTTGACCTAGCAATTCCATTACTCAGTATAAACACAAAGCGACTGGGAATTTTACCTTGTTACAAGCTTTTTATCTCTGTAAATATTCTTGTGTTTTTGTATTAGTTCATTTTCATGCTGATAATAAAGACATATCCAAGACTGAGTAATTTATAAAGGAAAGAGGTTTAATTGAGTCACAGTTCTGCAGGGATGGGGATGCCTCAGGAAACTTACAGTGATGATGGAAGGAGAAGCAAATACATCCTTCTTCACACTGCAGCAGCAGGAAAAGTGCCAAGTAAAAGTGGGAAAAGTCCCTCATAAAACCATCAGATCCCATAGAGCTCACTCACAATCATGAGAAAAGCATGAGAGTAACTGCTCCCATGATTAAATTACCTCCCACTGGGTCCCTCCCATGACATGTGGGGATTATGGGAACTACAATTCAAGATGAGATTTGGGTGGGGATACAGCCAAACCATATCAGCTTTGTTCTGGGACACAGTTAAGGTGTATGAAAATAGTTTGATCCTTTCCGATTTTGGTTTCATGATTTATTAAATGGGGCCAGAGCAGTCCTCATATTACAGGGCTAATTATCCCCTACTACCAAGACAAGATCTTTCTGAGTATTCTACCAAATGCCTTATGAATCATGAGATTTTCCCAGTGTGATTTCTGGGTACAAGCACGATACTGACTCTGTGTGAATGCCAGACACTGTTACCTCTATCCTTCCAGGTGATTCTGTTCCAGGACTCAGGCAGTTTCCTTCCATGCATGTGCTGATTATTGCTTAGCTGAAAACTCAAAGAAAGCAACAAATCTTCAGATATCTTGCCTGATAGACTTTCTAGTGACTTTTGTCACTTTATTCACTCCCAACTTTTAGCTCTATTTCTAGTCAGGGAGTCTTCCGGGCTCCACTTGGGTTCTTCCTCCCTGCGCTGCAGACTGGAGTCTCTCAAAACATTAAACTGGGGTAATCACAGGACTCACCTCATTCATCTCCTGTCTTTCAGGAATCACTGTTTATGTCTGATAACCAGTGTCATGAAAACCATTGTTTCATATACTTTTAAAATTTATTGGTTAAGGTGAGAGGGTAAATCTGATCTTTTTCTCCATCTTGGCTGGAAGTGTAATTTGATCATAGAATATTTATTTGGAGAATGATAACAGGTACTGTTCATTAGAAAGAAAAAGAAAAGGAAGAAAAAGAGCAAGCAAGAAGAAAGAAAGAAAGAAAGAAAGAAAGAAAGAAAGAAAGAAAGAAAGAAAGAAAGAAAGAAAGAAAAGACAGTTTTAAACGAGAAAGGAAAAAGGAAGTAAAGAAAGTTTTAGACAATTGCTTGTTAGGAAGCAGCAAAATGAGAAAAAAATTGTATAGTTTTTCATGAAGCTAAATTTATTTCATTTAAATTGCAATTCCTTATACTGAGATGATCTATTTGCTACTATTTGTGTGTCAAAAAGTCTTTCATTTTGTTTTTTACCTTGTACAATTAAAACTGGTAACTCTTCTAACTAAAAAGATTAATGACCTCTCAAATTCCACAGTCTAGAAAAGAGTGGTTGAAATTCAGGGGCTTTTAAAGTCTTTAAAGCAGTCTGAGAGAAAACACACACTATATACAGAAGAGCAAAGATAAAGATTACAAGATTCCATGTCAGAAACAATGCAAGAGAGAAGGCAACTTTTTAAAAAACAGGTAGGTGAGAAATTGATTTCCAAGGAGATAAAAAACTGAGAGAGCTCTTTGAAAGTTGTTGTTGTATCTCTATGTATCATTTTATTTCCAGTGTCCAGCACATAGCTGGCACTAAATACATGGTTGTTGAGTGAATGAATGAATTTGGTGCCTAACAACATAACACCCTAGGTCTGGCAGGCCCAGGAATTTTCCAGTGCAGCTCTCCTCTTAATTGATCTCCTTTATTAAAGTGGAAACAGTGTGACTAATTGGCTTTGACACAGGCTAATTTCCCCAGGTCACTGATGTGGCTGTCCCATACCCCTCAGTAAACAAGCTCTTGTGCAAGGCGCCTGAGGGAGGGTCTTGGACCATGACAACACAGTTAGGGAAAGCAGAAAGAGTGCAGCATTAACTGGTGAATCTGTGAATATCTGACAGCATAGACACAAAACTGGCAAAGAATTGACCAAGTGGGTATCTCCTGTGGGTTACAACGCCATTTGCTCATTAGAATCACTTGGGTTGCTTTTAAGACATATAGAATCTGTACACAGAGAGATTCACACTCAATTAATCTGGGATGGGGCAAAATTGGAAATTGAAACATTTTTAAAGCTCTCAGTTATTCTATCGTGCAGCTAGAATTACAAGTCACTGCATCAAGCCAACAAATGAATAATCCCAATCCTTCTATCTTTGATGATTTCACCAATTAAAAAAGTGTCCTTCTACTGGTGAAGGTATGCATTAGAATAATTCAAATATCAGCAAATATGAAACACTTCATTTTGGTGCTCATTTTTCTTTTGTAAGTTCCCATTCATGTTCTATAGCAGGAAAATAGTGCAATCTGTTAAGCACTGGTCTAATGTAATACATCTGTAGTCAAATTCAAGTGTTATCATTTCAATTATTATCCATTTCAAAATTCTCTCTTCACACTGCCTTCACTCCCTGCATTCAATTATAAATCAAACTGCATTCAACTCTTGGTGAATTTCCAGGGAAGGAATCTCATGTTTGACTTCTTGTGAAGGCAGCAGGGAGTGGGGAAGATGAGGAAGAATGAGCTGACTGGTGCAGGCAGTGGGGCAGATGGAAGTGGAATAGCTGATTTCAGTCACCTCTCTGTTGACTCCAGCTGCCAATGTCATCACCCAGTCTGGTCGATGGGTACCACCTGCTGGCTCAGTGATCCTTGGATGCCTATGGCATTCTGACATTCACTTCGGCTTCATCCAATCTCAGGATAGTGGTCTACTGTGAACCTCTACAGATGGGATTCCTTCATGTCCACCCAAACTTTACAAGGCATGTGGCAAATGGAGGCCCCCATACCCTAAGTCTATATTTACAAGAATTATAAATCAAACTAACAAATTGCTAAATGAAGTATGTCCTATCATCCTCACTTGACAAACAGCTTTATGAGGACAAATTAGAAAAATATATGTAAAGCCCAGAATTAGCAAAATATCAAAGACTATTGAATTTAATTTGTATTGCATGTACCTGGGCATTCTCTTCATGGGCTGGCAATGTTTGGATGAGTAATAATTCAGAAATTAGTATGTACTCACTTGCTAGAATCAAAATTTTTTGGTCATCTTTTCTAGCAAAGTCACTAATTATGTTGATAAAATTAATATTTTCATATATAACTTGTATTCTTGTGTCAGCAGTGATCAAATGGATTAAAAATCAAATATAATGATATTAAAATATATGCAATTTGAATGCATTAAGAAAATTTAAATTGGAGCAAACATAAACAAATGTAAATAAATTTACTTTTCCTACATTTCTGAATAATTAAGATTCATCTAAAATATTCAAGATTTATTAAAATTAAAAAGCCTATTTTATAAAAAATCTATTTGCAATTTTAGGATTTAATGTCCATCAAATTTCCATAGAGTAAAGAAGAGGAACTATGCTGCATGCATATAACTAGACCTACATATATACATATTTAAGCATAATGTGAACAATACTGCTATACTCTTCACACTCCCAAGCAGCCTCTGTAGCAGCACAGCCCACACACCTTCAGAGTTTTGCATATACCATCTTTAATGTACAGGATCTAATGCAAGTGGAGATTTCCCTGGGGCCTGCATAATGTCAGCTGGGAGAGGAAATATTTACAGTTTTAGATTGGTCTGTGCCAGCTCTGAGCTCTGATCTCAGACTCAGAATGGCAGCAATACGTGTTCTTTAGCACAATGTATTTGTTGGCAAATGCAGGACCCTGTCAAGCATGGGGTCCATGACAGGGTACCCTTTAGCCTGAGACTAATATTGCTACTGAGTCCCTTTGCTTCCTGTGTGTCCAGGGAATGGAAATTTGCTTAGCAATTCAACCAGTCAGTCAGCCATCTTATGGGGCCTCTGGGGCCCCAAGAATCTTAGACTCCCTGTTACAAGCACCTTGGGTCCTTGAAGAACTGGGAGGTGATTTGTGCCCTCTCCTGACTTGTTCTGCCCCACTTTCTGAGGCCCTCTGCCTATATCCAAAGCTCTCTGGTGGCCTTTGCTTGGGACTTGGCATGTGCCAATGGGTTATGCCACTTGGCACACTCCAAACGAGAAACTGGGGCCAGTCCCTATGTTCAGATGTACCCTTGAGCTTTGTGGGATTGTCTCTAGGGATCCTTTCTCTGAGGAACCATGGCAAATGCTCCCTTTTCTCAAGGAGTGAGGGTGGGAATAGAATGACTCTAACATCCCAAGATGTCTTCAAGAAGTCTCCCCAGTCTTACTCCTAAATCACTTCTAAATCACCACCTTTGGCGGTAGGAGGGCAAATCGCTTCTCCTGATACACTCCAGTGTGTTTGTATCCTGCCTGGCATGGTCCTCGTGGAGCCTACACATCCATATCTATGTCTATTCTGGTGACCCAGGAATGAGTTTGTAGCAAGAAGAAAAATGTAAATTGAGGTCTTAAGTTATTGTCATAGTTAATAGCTTATGAACTTCTCCAGAACTTATCTTTGGTGGGAAGATAACAAGAAGCAAAAATGCCTTCCTAAAATAGCTTTGAGAAGTTGCTATAACTGGCTAGATGATTGGCCTGAATCAACAAGTAATATCTCTGATATTAGAAAATAAAACCTCACATTTCCACAAAACTTCTGGAAGGATACTTAATTTTTTGTTTTAAATTTTCATGGGTACACAGCAGGTGTATATATTTATGGATTACATTAGAAGGATACTTTAAAATGTGATTCTTCTTTACTGCTATTTGTTTAGTTGAGAGGGTCCCTAAAAATCCCTGGGAAAAATGTTGCAATCTTGCCACTCAGAGTAATCTTCCCCAGATTTACCACTAATGAAGATATCCAGAAACTAAAAGAATTGGCAGACAAGCCTTCATAACATAGCATTCTTCATTCAAGTATGAATTCTATTGAGGCAAGCCAGATGTTAAAAATCTTTGCTTTTCCCAAGCATCTCTTTGGCAGGATTGAAGACAAAAATAACTGAATACAATTTTTATCACTGCCATTAAGATCATGTCTGCTTTTAAAAAAGGAGTTTGGGAAAATGTGCTTTTCAAATTCAACATTGGTTTCAATATCCTGGGCTGGGGGGCCATGAGGATGGTAGGAATTTCTGTGTGTCAAATCTTCTCTACTTTGTATTCTGTTTTGATGTAAGGAATCATTAGGTGTGGTCCTGCATATTGAGGGGAAAATTAACCTACTGTGTCAGATCTCGGCAAGACTCCAAGTATCGGCTCACTGCTCTCCCCACTCCCAAACTCTCATCAATTACCCTGCTCACTCATTTCAGCAGCTCCCAGAAGCTGGAAGGTGTTAGGACAAATGGCAGAAAGAACAAAAGCACTCTAAGTGGAAAGTGTGACAAATATTTTACTTCTTATAATCATTTTACATTATACATTAAAAAAAAATTTTTAAATATCCCTGAGGACTTGTCTGGATTGTGAATCACCTGGATGTATCAATCCATCCCTACAGACTTCCTTCTTGCATCAATATAAAAAAAAATCTCTGCATCTCACAAGCTTCTGACTAAAAATCAAGGTCACATGTGCATTGAATGCCTAAATTACTATGGCTTAAGTTCCCAGCAGGTTAATTTTGAACCATTATCTCCCCTCGATTGAGATTCAGTCTAGAGTTTTGTGCCATGTCCTAGAAATTAGCTCCAATCAAATCTATGGGGATTAGATTTAAGAATGAGGAACTCACACTTTGGCCCAAGGGCGAGTCAGTGAGTGCACATCTCAGGTTGGGTGTACTTCATCTTTTTCTGTGTGTGAAGCACTCAGATCATCCTCCTGTCATCTTTGGATGCACCAATTTCTTAAGTCCTGTACCAAAGCCTCCCCTTTCAGGTAGGTAAGCACTTTTCTAACCCTTGCGATCTCTCCTCTTGCCTCCATTCTCTTCCACTAGATTTCCAGCCCACGGCTGTCCTCTTCAGTTTGGCTGAATTAAAATGTCTAGCCAATTTTAAGGAAGCTTCCATGTCTACGTTCATAGTTCATGAAATTTTAACTACTCAC
>NW_012107408.1:944485-950050 GCF_000951045.1 Mandrillus leucophaeus
TGTCTCCATAAATCCTCTTGGATTCTTTCCCAAGAAACAAGGTTTACTACTGTGGTAATCTTTTCAGTGTAAGACAGCCCACAGTTTCATCTCTAAGAAACTTAAGAATGAATATTCTAGAGGCAGAGTTACTCTAAGGGAATGCAAGGCCTGGGCAAATATTTGTTGTGTGGACCCTGTTTGTCTAAATAATTTGAGTCACTCAAAATTAGCACATCAGCACCATTCCGTAGGCATACTCTCCCATGATCTCAAGAGAGAAACACTTCTGCCAGTGTCCACTGGCCAGGCTCCTGGAACCAGTCTACCCTCCTGGAACCAAGGCCCTGGGATGACCCTGTACATTTGTGTCCTTGAGCTCCTGGAGGCATCTGGTTGTGCCCCATGCAGGGTAGAGTGTTGAGGAGGGCAGAAATAGAGGTTCTATCCTGGGCTCCAGTGCCACACCCAGAAGGCACTGCCATCCCCAGTTGGTCACAGGCACTAGAAAAGATGGGAAATTTTGAGAAAGGCACTCCCAAGTACAGGGTCCTACTTGTCTAGGTCTAAGTGACTAGTATGCTAACTGCCATGGGACCTAGTTAAATAAGTGCACATGCATGTGGACAAAAAGCAAAAAAAAAAGGTGCTTGGAGAAACAAAAGGAGGACTTGAAGCAGCAACATTGCAGATCCCACTTTAGAAGGAAATGTTTGGTTTTTACTATGCTTTGTTCAACCCAATACGATTTCTCATGTGCCATGAGCTGGGTATTATACAGCACATGCTTGATGAGCAGTGGTGAATAAGCGTGCCCTCAAGATTCTCTAGTGCTGTGTTTCTCAAGTCCAGGTGTCCATTAGAATCATGTTGGAGAGCTTTTAAAATACTGTTGTTCTCAAGCTCCGCCCCAGATCAATTTATTGAAATTTTCTGGGGTTGGGACCTAGGTATCAGAATGCTTTAAAATTCTCCAGGTTATTTTAATGTTCAGCCAGGCTTAAGAAGAAGTCCTGGTCTAGTGAATGACTAGTGGTCTAGTCCTGGTCTCTCTCCTGCTTCTGTTTTCCATGGCCTCTGATCTAATCCAGCAGATGCTGAATCCCTTTAAGAATTTAGACTGGCTTGGGCTACACTCTTTGGGTCCCCTCCCTTTGTATGGGAGCTCTGTTTTCACTCTGTTAAATTTCGCAACTGCACACTCTTCTGGTCTGTGTTTGTTACGGCTTGAGCTGAGCTTTCACTCACCATTCACCACTGCTGTTTGCTGTTGTCGCAGACCCGCTGACTTCCACCCCTCCGGATCCGGCAGGGTGTCCGCTGTGCTCCTGATCCAGCGAGGCGCCCATTGCCACTCCCGATCGGGCTAAAGACTTGCCATTGTTCCTGCATGGCTAAGTGCTTGGGTTTGTCTTAATCGAGCTGAACACTAGTCACTGTGACCCATGGCTTCTAATAGAGCTATAATACTCACCGCATGGCGCAAGATTACATTTCTTGGAATCTATGAGGCCAAGAACCCCAGGTCAGAGAACACGAGGCTTGCCACCATCTTGGAAGTGGCCCACCGCCATCTTGGAAGCAGTCCTCCGCCATCTTGGAAGCAGTCCTCCACCATCTTGGAAGCAGCCCTCCACCATCTTGGGAGCTCTGGGAGCAAGGACTCCCCCGGTAACATTTGGTGACCCAGGTGGGACCTCCAAAGCAATGGGAAATGTTCCCCCCAAGGCAAAAATGCCCCTAAGATGTATTCTGGAGAACTGGGACCAATTTGACCCTCAGACGCTAAGAAAGAAATGATTTATATTCTTCTGCAGTACCGCCAGGCCACGATATCCTCTTCAAGGGGCAGAAACCTGGCCTCCTGAGGGAAGTATAAATTATAACACCATCTTACAGCTAGACACTTTTGTAGAAAAGAAGGCAAATGGAGTGAAGTGCCATATGTACAAACTTTCTTTTCATTAAGAGACAACTCACAATTATGTAAAAAGTGTGATTTATGCCCTACAGGAAGCCTTCAGAGTCCACCTCCCTACCCCGGCTTCCCCCCGACTCCTTCCCCAACTAATAAAGGACCCCCCTTCAACCCAAACATCCAAAAGGAGATAGACAAAGGGGTAAACAAAGAACCAAAGAGTGCCAACATTCCCTGATTATGCCCCCTCCAGGCAGCGGGAAGAGGAGAATTCGGCCCAGCCAGAGTGCATGTACCGTTTTCTCTCTCAGACTTGAAGCAAATTAAAATAGACCTGGGTAAATTCTCAGATAACCCTGATGGCTATATTGATGTTTTACAAGGGTTAGGACAATCCTTTGATCTGACATGGAGACATATAATGTTATTGGCTAGATCAGACACTAACCCCAAATGAGAGAAGTGCCGCCATAACTGCAGCCCGAGAGTTTGGCGATCTCCAGTATCTGTTAGGTCAACGATAGGATGACTACAGAGGAAAGAGAACGATTCCCCACCGGCCAGCAGGCAGTTCCCAGTGTAGACCCTCATTGGGACACAGAATCAGAACATGGAGATTGGTGCCGCAGACATTTGCTAACTTGCGTGCTAGAAGGACTAAGGAAAACTAGGAAGAAGCCTATGAATTATTCAATGATGTCCACTATGACACAGGGAAAGGAAGAAAATCCTACCACCTTTCTGGAGAGACTAAGGGAGGCATTGAGGAAGCATACCTCTCTGTCACCTGACTCTATTGAAGGCCAACTAATCTTAAAGGATAAGTTTATCACTCAGTCAGCTGCAAACATTAGGAAAAAACTTCAAAAGTCTGCCTTAGGCCTGGAGCAAAACTTAGGAACCCTATTGAATTTGGCAACCTCGGTTTTTTATAATAGAGATCAGGAGGAGCAGGCAGAACGGGACAAATGGGATTAAAAAAAGGCCACTGCTTTAGTCATGGCCCTCAGGCAAGTGGACTTTGGAGGCTCTGGAAAGGGGAAAAGCTGGGCAAATCGAATGCCTAATAGGGCTTGGTTCCACTGTGGTCTACAAGGACACTTTAAAAAAGATTGTCCAAATAGAAATAAGCTGCCTCCTCGTCCATGCCCCTTATGTCAAGGGAATCACTGGAAGGCCCACTGCCCCAGGGGACGAAGGTTCTCTGAGTCAGAAGCCACTGACCAGATGATCCAGCAGCAGGACTGAGGGTACCAGGGCAAGCGCCAGCCCATGCCATCACCCTCACAGAGCCCCGGGTATGCTTGACCATTGAGGGCCAGGAGGTTAACTGTCTCCTCGACACTGGCGTGGCCTTCTCAGTCTTACTCTCCTGTCCCGGACAACTGTCCTCCAGATCTGTCACTATCTGAGGGGTCCCAGGACAGCCAGTCACTAGATACTTCTCCCAGTCATTAAGTTGTGACTGGGGAACTTTACTCTTTTCACATGCTTTTCTAATTATGCCTGAAAGTCCCACTCTCTTGTTAGGGAGAAACATTCTAGCAAAAGCAGGGGCCATTAGACACCTCAACATAGGAGAAGGAACACTCGTTTGTTGTCCCCTGTTTGAGGAAGTAATTAATCCTGAAGTCTAGGCAACAGAAGGACAACATGGACGAGCAAAGAATGCCCATCCTATTCAAGTTAAACTGAAGGATTCCGCCTCCTTTCCCTACCAAAGGCAGTACCCCCTTAGACCCGAGGCCCAACAAGGACTCCAAAAGATTGTTAAGGACCTAAAAGCCCAAGGCCTAGTCTTTATGTGTCACAGAAAAAACAGGAATAGCTCTAGGAGTCCTTACACAGGTCTGAGGGATGAGCTTGCAACCCGTGGCATGCCTGAGTAAGGAAACTGATGTAGTGGCAAAGGGTTGGCCTCATTGTTTACGGGTAGTGGCGGCAGTAGCAGTCTTAGTATCTGAAGCAGTTAAAATAATACAGGGAAGAGATCTTACTATGTGGACATCTCATGATGTGAATGGCATACTCACTGCTAAAGGAGATTTGTGGCTGTCAGACAACCGTTTACCTAAATATCAGGCTCTATTACTTGAAGGGCCAGTGCTGCGACTGCGCACTTGTGCAACTCTTAACCCAGTCACATTTCTTCCAGACAATGAAGAAAAGATAGAACACAACTGTCAACAAGTAATTGCTCAAACCTACGCCGCTCAAAGGGGACCTTCCAGAGGTTCCCTTGACTGATCCCAATCTCAACTTGTATACTGATGGAAGTTCCTTTGTAGTAAAAGGACTTTGGAAAGTGGGGTATGCAGTGGTCAGTGATAATGAAATACTTGAAAGTGATCACCTCACTCCAGGAACTAGTGCTTAGCTGACAGAACTAATAGCCCTCACTTGGGCACTAGAATTAGGAGAAGGAAAAAGGGTAAATATATATAGAGACTCTAAGTATGCTTACCTAGTCCTCCATGCCTACACAGCAACATGGAGAGAAAGGGAATTCCTAACTTCTGAGGGAACAGCTATCAAATATCAGGAAGCCATTAGGAGATTGTTATTGGCTGTACAGAAACCTAAAGAGGTGGCAGTCTTACACTGCCAGGGTCATCAGAAAGGAAAGGAAAGGGAAATAGAAGGGAACTGCCAATTAGATATTGAAGCCAAAAGAGCCACAAGACAGGACCTTCCATTAGAAATGCTTATAGAAGGACCCCTAGTATGGGGTAATTCCCTCCTGAAAACCAAGCCCCAGTACTCAGCAGGAGAGATAGAATGGGGGAAACTCACAAGGACGTAGTTTCCTCCCCTCAGGATGGCTAGCCACTGAAGAAGGAAAAATACTTTTGCCTGCAGCTAACCAATGGAAATTACTTAAAACCCTTCACCAAACCTTTCACTTAGACATTGATAGCACCCATCAGACGGCCAAATTATTATTTACTGGACCAGTCCTTTTCAAAACTATCAAGCAGATAGTCAGGGCCTGTGAAGTGTGCCAAAGAAATAATCCCCTGCACTGGCCATACATTTCAATCCCTGTATCTTTAACCTCCTTGTTAAGTTTGTCTCTTCCAGAATCAAAGCTGTAAAACACAAATAGTTCTTCAAATGGAGCCCCAGATACAATCCATGACTAAGATCTACCACAGACCCCTGGACCAGCCTGATAGCCCATGCTCTGATGTTGATGACATCGAAGGAACCCCACCTGAGGAAATCTCAACTGCACGACCCCTACTACGCCCCAATTCAGCACTAAGCAGAGCGGTTGTCAGCCAACCTCCCCAACAGCACTTGGGTTTTCCTGTTGAGAGGGGGAACTGAGAGACAGGACTAGCTGGATTTCCCAGGTTAAGAATCCCTACGCTTAGCTGGGAAGGTGACCGCATCCACCTTCAAACACAGGGCTTGCAACTTAGCCCACACTCGACCAGACCAATCAGGTACTAAAGAGAGCTCACTAAAATACTAATTAGGCAAAAACAGCAGGTAAAGAAATAGCCAATCATCTATTGCCTGAGAGCACAGCAGGACAATGATCGGGATATAAACCCAGGTATTTGAGCCAGCAATGGCTACCCTCTTTGGGTCCCCTCCCATTGTATAGGAGTTCTGTTTTCACTCTATTAAATCTTGCAACTGCAAAAAAAAAAAAAAAAAAA
>NW_012107408.1:950100-951632 GCF_000951045.1 Mandrillus leucophaeus
TTTGCTTGGTCACTTTTTTCTGCTACTGGAGGTGGACAAGGTCTCTTCTGCACCATTATGAAACCATCCAAGGACTGTTCACCAGTTGACTGTGGCAGATTAAGCCTGACATCACATCAGGTCATTGAGGAAATCACTTCTTTCATGATTCTTTTTGGCCCAGAGGCTAGAACCAGGTTGACGTCAGTCTCCATGAATCAGCTTCCCTAACCAGACAGAGACTTTTTTAGAATGTGATAGCTCACCTGAAACAAATATGAAACCAAATTTTTGCCATGTTCTACTAAACAATACAGGTACCTTAATTTTCTGTCAGCCTTGGGAATTTAAGTGAATAGGACTCTTTAAAATATAAAATACCTGCCTAATTGTAAACTCGAAATGAAGTTTACAAAGTTAGTTTCAAATGGGCTTCAAAAGAGGAAAAACACATTTACTTAATCGTTTTTAGACAGTTCCCATTTATGTACACAACTCTATTTCATAATTTTAATTCCTTTTATTAAAAAGTTTTTTTCTCATATCAAGCATGGCTGATGCTCTACTATGCAATGCACATAATATTGTTTGTTATCTTCCAGGTTTGTAATTTTCTGGGGCTGCCAAATGCTGACTAAATTATTTGTAGTAGTCAGCTCCCAGTGGGGTTTCTCCTTCTGAGTTCAGATGGGACAGCTATCTCTATATTTTCATTGTATTTGTGTACCATCTTTTATGCTTTGTGTGATTTTTAAACAGTATTTTATCTAGAACTGTATAAATCATAAAAATGACAAAATTTAAAACATGCAGTTAATAACCCACAAAAATAAAGTCAGCATAAGAGAAAGCAAAAATATCTGTTTTTTTAGAGGAGAAGCAATTCTTTCTATATTCTTCTCTTTCTTTTTTTCTATTTTTTTGAATGGCAAGAATGTAGGTGGTTTCTGATGAAGCTCTTTCTCATGCAACTGGAAAGCTCACCCAGCTGAAAGGCTGGCTGTCTCTTAGTCACAAAGCTGAAAAAGTTTCCTAAGATTGAGAGAAAATGGGAATGTGAAGAAACTCAAGAAAAATGAAGTCCACTTGTTTCCTGCTTGATGTTTATGCAGGTTTTAAAAAGATGACATTAGAGCAAAATTCTACAAGGAGTTCTGGGCTTTGCTGTTGATGTAAATTCAGCAATTTGGCTCAGACAGGGTCTTGAGTGTGGTTTCATGAATTTGTTCTTCCAATGAAACTCACTGACCACCTCTGTGCCAGTCTCTGCTCCACACTTAGGACCTAACATTAAATTGGACAAGGTCCTTGCCCTCAGCGAGTCTTCCTGTCATCTTGCGGAGGTGCCTATAATCTACAGCCCTCAAATTACATGGATGAGAAACTGTATTTTACCAGTTTTCCCTGGAATGTTCACTGTATGGAGAGTTGACTTATCCCAAAGAAAATCCCAACAGACTAATTATAAATCAAAATATGTGAGAGCTGGTACAAACCCCTTCACAACTCATTTCCTACTTACCTCCCAGGCCAATTCCACTTATATTTTAATA
>NW_012107408.1:957027-958983 GCF_000951045.1 Mandrillus leucophaeus
AACTGTTATGGGGCTCTAAATAAACTCAAAAGGCCATCTAGGACACAAGCACTGTAACTCCTAGGCAAGTTCCCATGCTGAACTGGGCCCAAAGCCAGAGGACTTGGTTGAGTGGGGAGGACATGTGACCTATTGAGACACCAGCTAGGGCAGCTAAGGGAGTGCTGGCATCATCCCTCCCCTAACCCCAGGCTGCACAGTTCATGGTCCAAAAGAGATCTCTCCCTCCCCTTTAGGAGTAGAGAGGGTAGAGTGGGAAGCACATAGTCTTGCTTCCTGGATACAAGCTCAGACACAGCAGGACAGGGACAGGACAGCCTCAGAGTTGTGAGGCCCCCATTCCAAGCCCTAGTTCCTGGATGACATTCCTAGACACACCCTTGGGCCAGAAGGGAACCTGTTACCTTCAAGGGAAGGACTCAGTCCTGGCAACATTCATCACCTGCTAACTAAAGAGACTTTGGGCCCTGAATAACCAGCAGCGATACCTAGATACTACATCAAGGGCCTTGGGTGAGACTCAGACTTATTGGCTTCAGGCGAGACTTGGCACCTTCCCACCTGTGGCGGTTACGGGGCAAGACTCCTGCTTGAGAAAAGCAGAGGGAAAAGTAAAGAGGACTCTGTCATGCACCTTAGAGACCAGCTTGGTACCTAAGGTGACAGATAAGTGGGCTTTTGAGTTCCTTGATTTTAGGATTTGGCCCCTGGACAGCATTTATGGACCAAGTCCCAGGGCCATGAGGGAACACAGGCAGTAGCCAGGACGCGGTTAGAGCGGGCCTTGGGTGAGACCCAGTACTGTGCTGACTTGAGGTCTCACCCTGTGGTGGTGGCCATAGGGGTGCTTGTGTCACTCTACCCCCAGCTCCAGGTGGCTCAGAACGGAGAAAGACTGTTTGGGAGAAAGTAAGGGAAGAGAATGAGAGTCTCTGCCTGGTAATCCAGACAATTCTCCCAGATCTTGTCCAAAATCATCAAAACAATAGCTACATGAGTCTGCAGGACCACAGCATTACTAGGTTTGGAATACCCCCTAAAACAGATACAGTTTAGATCACAACACCCAAGTACCTTCAAATATCTAGAAAGCCTTCCCGAGAAGGATGGGTACACAGAAGCCCAGACATGGAAGACTACAATAAATACCTAACCCTTCAATGCCCAGACACAGATTAACATCTACAAGTATCAAGACAATCCCAGAAATCATGACTTCATCAAGTAAACTAAATAAAGCACTAAGAACCAATCCTGGAGAAAAAGAGATATCTGGCCTTTCAGACAGAGAATTCAAAATAGCTGTTTTGAGGAAACTCAAAGAAATTCAAGATAACACAGGGAAGTAATTCAGAATTCTATTAAAGAAATTTAACAAAGAGATTGAAATAATTAAAAAAGAATGAAGCAGAAATCCTGGAGCTGAAAAATGAAACGGGCATACTGAAGAATGTATCAGAGCCTTTTAATGGCAGAATTGATCAAGAAGAAAGAATTAGTGAACTTGAAGACAGGCAATTTGAACATACACAGTCAGAGAAAACAAAAGAAAAAATAATTTTAAAAAAATGAAACACACCTATAAGATCTAAAAAATAGCCTCGAAAGGGCTACTGCCCTTAAAGCAGAAGTAGAGAAAGAGATGGGGGTAGAAAGTTTATTCAAAGGTATAATAACAGAGAATTTCCCAAACCTAGAGAAAGATATCAATATCTGAGTACAAGAAGGCTATAGAACACCAACTCTGTCATGCATCTTAGAGACCAAGCAATTTAATCCAAAGAAGCCTACCTCAAGGCATTTAATAATCAAACTTCCAAAGATCAAGAATAAAGAAAGGATCCAAAAAGCAGCAAGAAGAAAGAAACAAATAACATACAATGGAGCTCCAATACATCTGGCTTTTCAGCAGAAACCCTATAGTGCAGGAAAGAGCGGCAAGAAATTAGTACTGAA
>NW_012107408.1:960278-963199 GCF_000951045.1 Mandrillus leucophaeus
ATATATATTTGCGTATATACATGTTCTAAAATATAGATAGATAGATAGACAGATAGATAATTTAAGTCAGTACTTGGTATGCATGGAAAAAGAAGCTAATATCTAAACATCCAAATGACCTGTGCCTAGCATTGAGCTAGGTGTGGTTATCTCATCCAATGTAGACTATATAACAACTACAACATAAGTATTTTTATGCTCATTTCATGTAATGCAGAAATAGAAGCCTGTAGATGGTAGGCTGCCCAAAGTCATACAGCTAGCAAAGGGTGAATCCCAGATTCCAGGAGGCTTGTCTGATTTCAGAGGCCTTCCAATTCATGATCATAATCTCCTTATTGAGATCATCTTTCCTTCTTAGGTCAGAGGCAGTTAACTCTTTCTACTTATTCCAGGTGTCAACTACTTACTTAAGGTCATCTAATCTACCTGTCCCAAACAATTTTTTTTAAAAAAGTCAAACGCATTTCTTCCATTTGGTTTGTTAACTATGGAAAGAGTAGACATTTTCCCAATTTGGGGCATATTTTCTAGGATCTAAACATACCACAAGTTGGTTATTTCATCACGGTCCCATTGAGCAAAAAAAGAAAAAAGAAGTAATAATATTTTTTATTTTTTCCCTTCCTCCTTCCTTGCCTCCTTTCTTCTATTCTTTCTTGTTGTTTCATTTTCTTTCTTCCTTCTATTCCTGGTTTACTAAACACCATGTACTAGACAAAGTGTACTCATATCTTGGTGTAAAAAAACAAATGCATATGTGTATTTATCAGGAAATAGGATACATATAATAATGGAAATACACTCAAAATATAGTTCCAGCCTAGATGAGGATGTCATTAACTCCATTCTGGAGAACATGGAGCCAGAAAAATTTTCACAAAGATGCTTGATCTAAACATTGACGGATGAGTGAGGAAGAGAAAGGGTGGTTTAGGAAAAGAGGACAGAGTATGAAAAGCTTGGGGACATCTCTGGTGGCTGCAGATTCCTATATTAGTGACCATTATTACAATATCAGAAGAAGAAAGAGGATGTAGAAAGGTTAGAGCTGAGCAAATATTATATTACTATTGTCAAACACTGTATTGCTATTGGCAAAGTGTCCAAAACCAAGTCTCCTGCTGCTCTCAGCACTGTTAGAGTGAAAGGTGAGGCAGCTGCAGGAATGGCAGCAAGCCAGTCCATGTTGCTGGAATGGCTTTCCTCTCCTGGAAATTATGATATGAAGTGCTTAATTTTTAAGAGAATAATTTCTGTTTGTTATAAAAATGTCAGTTGACATGTGCAAATTAGAGCATGCTGTATTGCAGAGCATTTATTTTCCAGCAAATATTTGTTTATGTAGCTGACATTTCAAAATAAAATCTAAAAGTTACTTTTATGTCAGCATTATCACTCTTGTCATAACTTTATATTTTATGGCTAAATAACAGTAGGTATCTATTTTGTAGGCTGCTGTAAATCTACTTAAGTAGGCAAGTTATGAAAATTATAGTAAATGACTATACATCCAGAACATAATATATTGTATTTTCATTAAGCCATAGTAATTTAAATTTTCTAGTAATGATAGACTAACTTGTTCCAGACTAGTTTTTTCACTGAGAGTAATTACAAAGTTCAACAAAATATAGACATCTTTTGGAAGGGAATAGAGAGCTACCAAAGTAACAAGGACGTGGGAGGCCAAAAATCTCAGAGAGAAGGCAAGGCCAAAGGAATGACCTCAATATTCAGTGTAGCTAAGTGGTGGACAAGAGGCTGAGAGCTGAGCAAATTATAGGGACAGGGTCTGTAGGGATCACCTAGGAGGATCTCTTGATTTTGGCTGATACTACCAAAGGGCTTAACTCTAAAAGTACAGTTGAACTGGAAATAGACTAACACTCACAAAGATAGTGCTCAGATCATTTCAATTCTTGGTATAAATAAATAATCTGCATACCAAGAAACAAGATGATCTGGCCAAAAAAAAAAAAAAAAAAATTCCCAGGAAGAAATGGACAACGGAAACAGCCCCACATGGATCAACATATTGCTGCTGGGAGGCAGAGCTAGATGGTACAAGAGAAGACTCCACCAATTGTGTCCCCCCGCAATACCAATTTAACAACTATCTATACACGAAAAAGCACCTTTATAAGAACCAAAAATCAGGTGAGCACTCATAATATGTGGTCTGGTTTTGGCTTTGTATCACTGAAGGAGGCACTGAAGAAGTAGGACAGTCTTGAATCACCAGTGCCACCCTTCCTCCATCTCCTGGCAAAATGGCATGGTGTAAAGAGCATTTTTGTGCTTTGGGGAGAGGGAGAGCTGGCAACTGTGAGGCATTGAACTCAGTGTGTTTTCCTATTATAGCAGAAAGGAAACTGGACCACACTCAGCTGACACCTGCCTACAGAAGGAGCATTTAAACCAGCTGTAGCCAGAAGGGAACCACTGATCCCAATGGTCGGAACTTGAGTTCCCGAGAGGCTCGCCACTGCAGGTTGTTTAACTGTTATGGGGCTCTAAATAAACTCAAAAGGCCATCTAGGACACAAGCACTGTAACTCCTAGGCAAGTTCCCATGCTGAACTGGGCCCAAAGCCAGAGGACTTGGTTGAGTGGGGAGGACATGTGACCTATTGAGACACCAGCTAGGGCAGCTAAGGGAGTGCTGGCATCACCCCTCCCCTAACCCCAGGCTGCACAGTTCATGGTCCAAAAGAGATCTCTCCCTCCCCTTTAGGAGTAGAGAGGGTAGAGTGGGAAGCACATAGTCTTGCTTCCTGGATACAAGCTCAGACACAGCAGGACAGGGACAGGACAGCCCTCACAGTTGTGAGGCCCCCATTCCAAGCCCTAGTTCCTGGATGACATTCCTAGACACACCCTTGGGCCAGAAGGGAACCTGTTACCTTCAAGGGAAGGAC
>NW_012107408.1:963899-979179 GCF_000951045.1 Mandrillus leucophaeus
GCCTTCCCGAGAAGGATGGGTACACAGAAGCCCAGACATGGAAGACTACAATAAATACCTAACCCTTCAATGCCCAGACACAGATTAACATCTACAAGTATCAAGACAATCCCAGAAATCATGACTTCATCAAGTAAACTAAATAAAGCACTAAGAACCAATCCTGGAGAAAAAGAGATACCTGGCCTTTCAGACAGAGAATTCAAAATAGCTGTTTTGAGGAAACTCAAAGAAATTCAAGATAACACAGGGAAGTAATTCAGAATTCTATTAAAGAAATTTAACAAAGAGATTGAAATAATTAAAAAAGAATGAAGCAGAAATCCTGGAGCTGAAAAATGAAACGGGCATACTGAAGAATGTATCAGAGCCTTTTAATGGCAGAATTGATCAAGAAGAAAGAATTAGTGAACTTGAAGACAGGCAATTTGAACATACACAGTCAGAGAAAACAAAAGAAAAAATAATTTTAAAAAAATGAAACACACCTATAAGATCTAAAAAATAGCCTCGAAAGGGCTACTGCCCTTAAAGCAGAAGTAGAGAAAGAGATGGGGGTAGAAAGTTTATTCAAAGGTATAATAACAGAGAATTTCCCAAACCTAGAAAAAGATATCAATATCTGAGTACAAGAAGGCTATAGAACACCAACTCTGTCATGCATCTTAGAGACCAAGCAATTTAATCCAAAGAAGCCTACCTCAAGGCATTTAATAATCAAACTTCCAAAGATCAAGAATAAAGAAAGGATCCAAAAAGCAGCAAGAAGAAAGAAACAAATAACATACAATGGAGCTCCAATACATCTGGCTTTTCAGCAGAAACCCTATAGTGCAGGAAAGAGCGGCAAGAAATTAGTACTGAAGTAAAACAAAAACAAAAACAAAAAAAAAACACATCCGTTTACCCTAGAATAGTATATCTGGTGAAAATATCCTTCAAACATGATGGAGAAATAAAGCCTTTCCCAGACAAACAAAAGCTGAGGGTTTTTATCATTACCAGACCTAGCCTATAAGAAATGGTAAAAGGAGTATTTCAATCAGAAAGAAAAGGACATTAATGGGCAACAAGTAATCACCTGAAAGTACAAAACTCACTTGGTAATAGTAAATATACCAAAAAACACAGAATACTATAACACTGTAACTGTGGCATGTAAACTACTCTTATCCTAAGTAGAAACACTAAATGATGAACTGACAAATCAATAACTACAACAACTTTTAAGACATAGTACAATAAGATATAAATAGAAACAACAAAAAGTTAAAAAATGGGGACGGAGTTAAAGCACAGAGTTTTTATTAGTTTTCTTTTTGCTTATTTGTTTGTTACACAAACAGTGTTAAGTTGTTATGAGCTTAAAATAATGGGTTATAATATAGTATTTGCAAGCCTCAAGATAACCTCAAACCAAAAAACATACAATGCATACACAAATAATAAAAGTAAGAAACTAAATCATATCACCAGAGAAAAATCACCTTCACTAAAAGGAAGACATTAAGCAAAGAAAAAAGACAGGTAAGATCACAAAAGAACCAGAAAACAAATAACAATATGGCAGGAGTAAGTTCTTACTTCTGAATAATAACATTGAAAGTAAATGGACTAACCTCTCCAATGAAAAGACATAGGGTGGTTGAATGGATGGAAAAACAAGACCCAATGATCTGTTGCTACAAGAAACTCACCTCCTCTATAAAGCCACACACAGAATGAAAATAAAAGTGATGGAAAAAGATATTCATGTCCATGCAATCTAAAACAGAGCAGGAGTCGCCATACTTACATTAGACAAAATAGATTTCAAGAGAAAAACTTTAAGAAAAGACAAAGACAGTCACTACATAATGATAAAAGGGTCAATTCAGCAAGAGGATACAACAATTTTAAATATATATGTACCCAACACTGGAGCACCCAGGTATATAAAGCAAATATTATTAGAGCTAAAGAGAGAGAGACACTAATATAATAATAGTTGGAGGCTTCAACACCCTACTTTCAGCATTAAGCAGATCTTCAGGCAGAAAATCAACAAAGAAACATTGGATTTACTTTGCACTATAGACCAAATGGATCTAACAAATATTTAGAGAGCATTTCATCTAAGAACTACAAAATACACATTCTTTTCCTTAGCACATGGATCATTCTCAAGGACAGACCATATGTTAGGTCACAGAACAAGTCTTAAAACATTTCAGAAAATTGAAATTATATCAAACATCTTCTCTGACAACAATGAAATAAAACTAGAAATAAATAACAAGAGGAATTTTGGAAACTATGCAGATGAATGGAAATTAAACAATATGCTACTGAATAACCCATGAAGAAATCAGAAAGAAAATTGAAAATTTTCTTGAAGTAAATGATAATGGCAACACAACATATCAAAACATATGGGATACAGCAAAAGTGGTACTAAGAGGGAAGTTATAGCTATAAGTGCCAACATCAAAAAAGAAGAAAAATTTCAAACAATCTAATGGTGCATTTTGAAAAACTAGAAAAGCAGAAGCAATCAAACTCAAAATTAGTAAAATAAAAGAAATAAAGTTCAGAGCGGAAACAGATGAAATACAGAAAACAATACAAAAGACCAATGAAACAGAAAGTTGTTTTTTTGAAAAGTTAAAGAAAATTGATAAACATTTAGCCAGACTAAGAGAAAAGGTGAGAAGATTCAAATAAATAATATCAGGGATGAAAAAGGAAACATTACAACTGATACTGCAGAAATTCAAAGGCTCATTAGTGGCTACTAAGAGCTACTATATGCCAATACATTGGAAAATATAGAAAAAAATGACAAATTCCTAGATACATACAACATACCAAGAATGAACCAAGAATCAATCCAAAACGTGAAGAGACCAATAATAGATAATAAGATAGAAGCTGTAATAGAAAGTCTCCTAGTAAAGAAAAGCCTGGGACCTGATGGTATCACTGCTGAATTCTACCAAACATTTAACCCCTTTAACATTTAGGGAAAAAAAAAAAAAAAAAAAAGAAGCACAGCTCACTGTCAACACTCATTTAACTTTACATAAATACTCTCTTTGAGGCTGAAGCAAATCTGACTGATTTTCAATATGAAAATAAAATATAAAAACTGTTTTTGGAGTTATTTCTAAACAGAACTAACATCAGAATCATCAGAATCATCAGAATAATCTATTTAGGAAAAATTGGATTCATCAAATAAATCTTCAGCCAAGTATTTGAGAACAATGTTAATGTCACACAGAGGAATGCTACATTTTCTAGGATATGACATTTCAGCGATTGAGAATTACTGTATTTTGTGAATAAAAAACATCATTACTAAACACAGAATGGTATAAATAGGGTGATGTCTTTTGTTTCCAAAGTCGATATACTAGGGCAATATGAAAATAATAGTAAAAGTGAGATAATTTCATGGCAAAGTTATCTTGGGGTAAATGCTGCAGCCACAAGTGCTGCTGGCAAGTATTATCAGGGAAAATGGGAAAAGGGTTAAAGAAGAACTAATAACAATCCTACTCAAACTATTCCGAAAAATAGAGAAGGAGGGAATATTTTCAAACTCATTCTAGAAGGCCAGTATTACGCTGATACCAAAACAAGACAAAGACACAACAACAACAACAAAAGAAATCTACAGGCCAATATTTCTGATGCACACAAAAATCCTCAACAAAATGCTAGCAAACTGTATTTGACAATACATTAAAAAGGTCATTCATCATGACCTAGTGGGATTTATCCCTCGGACACAAGGATGGTTCAACATACATAAATCAATCAATGGGATTCATCTTATCAACAGAATGAAGGACAAGAAACATATGATCATTTCAATTGGTGCTGAAAAAGCATTTGACAAAATTTGACATCCCTTCATGGTAAAAACCTTCAAAAAACTGGATATGGGAGAAACATACCTTAACATAATAAAAGCCATACACAACAGACCTACAGTTGGTATCATACTTAATGGGGAAAAACTGAAAGCCTTTCCTGTAACATCTGGAACGTGACAAGGATGTCCACTTTCACCACTCTTATTCAATACAGTACTGAAAGTCCTAGCTAGCACAATCAAACAAGAGAAAGAAATAAAGGGCATCCAAATGGGAAAAAAAGAAGTCAAAATATCCTTGTTTGCAGGTGATATGATCTTACATTTAAAAAACATAATGACGCCACCAAAAAACTATTAGAACTGATAGACAAATTTAGTAAAGCTGCAGGATACAAAAGCAACATACAAAAATCAGCAGCATTTTTATATGCCAATAGTTAATCGAAAAAGAAATCAAGAAAGTAATCACATGTACAATAGCTGCAATAAAACACCTAGGAATAAACTTAACCAAAGAAGTGAAAGATTTCTATAATCTAAACTATAAAACATTGCTGCAAGAAAATCGAAGAGGACACCAAAAAATGGAAAGATATTCCATGTTCATGAACTGGAAGAATCAATGTTGCTAAAATGCCTGCACTACCCAAAGCAATTTACAGATTCAATGCAATCTCTATCAAAATACCAATAACATTCATCACAGAAATAGAACAAATAACTTAAATTTTATGTGGAACCCCAAAGACCCAAATTTGTCAAAGCTATCCTAAGCAAAAAGAACAAAACTGGAGAGGAATCATATTACCTGACTTCAAATTATACTATACAGTTATAGTAACCAGAAGAGTGCAGTACTAGCATAAAAACAGACACATAGATGAATGGAACAGAAAAGAGGACCCAAAAAACAAAACCATCTACAGTGAACTCATTTTCAACAAAGGTGCCAAAAACATACACTGTGAAAAGAACAGTCTCTTCAATAAACAGTGTTGGGAAAACTGGATATCCATATGCAGAAGAATGACACCAGACCCCTTTCTCTCGCCATATACAAGAATCAAATCAAAATAGATGAAAAACTTAAGTCTAAGCCTTCAAACTATGAAACTACTACAAGACAATTTTGAGAAATATTCAGGGCATTGGCCTGGGCAAAAACTTCTGGAGTAATACCCCAAAAGCACAGGTAACCACAGCAAAAAATGGACTAATGGAATCACATTGAGTTAAAAAGCTTCTGCACAGCAAAGGATACAATCAACAAAGGGAAGAGACAATCCATAGAATAGGAGAAAATATTGGCAAACTACCCATCTGACAAGGGATTAATAATCAGAATATATAAGGAACTTGAACAAATATATAGCGAAAAAACATAATAATCCAATCAAAAAATGGGCAAAAGATTTGAATAGACATTTCTCAAGACATACAAATGGCAAACAGGCACATGAAAAGGATCTAAACATCATTGATTATTAGAGAAATGCAAATCAAAACTACAATAAGATATCTTCTCACCCTAGTTAAAATGGCTTATATCCAAAAGACAGGCAATAACAAATGCTGGTGAGGATGTGGAGAAAAGGGAGCCCTCGTACACTGTCGGTGAGAATGTGAATTAGTACAACAACTATGGAGAGCAGTTTGGAGTTCTTCAAAAAGCTAAAAATAGAGCTACTATATGATCCAGCAATCCCACTGCTGGATATAGACCCAAAAGAAAGGAAATCAGTATATGGAAGAGAGATCTGCACTCCCACGTTTGTTGCAGCACTGTTCACAATAGCAACATTTGGAAGCAATCTAAGTGTCCATCAACAGATGAATAGCTAAAGCAAATGTGGTACAGATACACAATAGAGTACTATTCAGCCATAAAAAAGAGTGAGATCCTGTCATTTGCAACAACATGGATAGAACTGGAGATCATCATATTAAATGCAATAAGCCAGGCACAGAAAGAAAACATTGCATGCTCTCACTTATTTGCAGGGTCTAAAAATCGAAACAATTGAACTCACGGACATAGAATTCATAGAGAAGAATGGTTACCAGAGGCTGGGCAGGGTAGTGGGAGAGGGTGTGGGAAGGAGGGTAAATGGTTAATGGCTACAAAAAAATTAGAAAAAATAAGTAAGACCTACTATTTGATAGCACGACAAGGTGTCTACAGTCAATAGTTTAATTGTACATTTAAAATAACTAAAAGAGACTAATTGGATCATTTGTAACACAAAGGATAAATGCTTCAGAGGATGAATACCCCATTCTCCATGGTGTAATTGTTATGCATTGCATGCCTGTATCAAGACATCTCATGTACCCCATAAATATATACACCTACTATGTACCTACAAAAATTAAAAATTAAAAGATATTGCTTGCTGGTACAAGAAACAGAAGTTAAAATAACCATGATTCATATATTCAATAATTAGAAAATGTGATAGAAAACTCCAGCAGATAAATTGTTTTATGGGAAACTGTAATAATAAAAAATGTGAAAATCTTTAAACTAAAACACAATAACTGAAACTCTGAGCTTAAAGAGAGGCTTAACAACAGGTTGCACAGAGTTGAATAGAGGGTTAGTGAAATGGAGATGAGTCAGAAGAAAATATCCAGGCTGAAGGACAGAGAGAAGACAGAATGGAAATACAGAAACAAGTATAAAAGACATATAAGACATGATGTTAAAAATCCCACAAATGTAATATAATTATTTGTTAGAGAGAAAAGAGAGAGAATAAGCTTAAGAAAATATTTGAAGTAAAAATTTTCCAGAATTAATAGAAGATATCATATCTTTGGTTCAAGAAGTGCTATGAACCTCACACAGGAGAAATATGAAAAATAAACCACACACATTTATTTACATTTTGGCAAAACTGCTGAAAACTAAAGAAAATGAGAAAATCTGAAAAAGCAGCCAGAGAAAAATCACAGATTACTTTCAAAGATGCAACAATATGACAGATGACTTCTCAGAAATAGCAGAAACCAAAAGCAATACAATGACATTTTCAAAGTTGTAAAAGAAGATATGTGCAATCAAGAATTCTATACCCAGCAAAAATTCTTTGAAAGTACAAGTAAATAATTACATTTTCATGAGGAAAAAAATGTAGAATCTGTCATGGTCTGACTGCTTCTACAGAAAGTATTAAAAAATGTTATTCAGGGAGAGAGAAAATTTTTCCAGTTGGTAGCATGAAGATAACAGGAAGAAACAAAGAGCAGCAGAAAGGGTAAATATGTAGATAAATCTACATATATTGACACATAAAATCAATGTATTATAAAACAACAAATCACACGTTGTAGGATTTAAACTATATCTGGTATTAAAACACATGGAAACACTAGCACAAAAGGCAGAAGGTGCCTACATGAAGTTAAAGTGTTCTAAGGTTCTCATATTGTACAGGAAGTGATAAAGGATTAATTTATATTAGGCTTTAATAAGTCAAGGGTGTATGTTATAATCTTTAGAGTAATGACCGAAAGAATCATTTCTGAAAGCTAACTAACAAGGTAATAGGAAAAAGTGAATAATAAGCAATCATTAATTCAAAAGAGCAAGAAAGAAAAGAAAAAGGAACAGAGAATGTGTTGGAGAAACAGAAAACAAATAATAAAATCGTAGTTTAAAAACAAATATATACACAAATTACATGAAAATATATAGACTAAATGCTCAAATGAAAAAGATTGTCAAAACTAGGTTTTAAAAATAATTGTACATTGCTTATAAGGAATATACCTGAAATACAATGATATCGGTAAATTGAAAACAAAAGTTTTTGGATAAAAGATATACCATACACACCTTAACAAGTACAAAATGGAGCTACACTGAAAGCAAATGAAGTAGAATCTTCTAAATCATTTCTAGAGGTTAGAAAAAGGACATTTCATCACTAAAAGGGTAACTCCATGAGAAAACAATTATAAGTGCAAAAGCAATTAACAGAGCCTCAAAATATAGAAAGCAAAAATTAGGAGAAATAAAAAGAGAAAGAATAAAAAGGGTAATCATAAAGGATATTTTAATATTTAATTTAAAAGGGAACTCAAGAGGATATTTTAGTATACTTCTCTCAACAAATCATCTATGATTTGGTCTAGCTGACCAAAAATGTCAGTAAAGATAGATGATTTAAAAAATGTGATTAACTGACTTGACCTAATCGACATATAAAGAATATATAGAGAGCTAAACAATTCTAAAATACATTCTTTTCAAGTATATAGAGAACATTTGTCAAAACTGACCATCTGTTGAACTTAAAATACACAAAATTTCAAAGGATTAAAATAATAGAAAGGATATTCTCTGAGCACAGAATTAAGCCAGAAATCAATAACACAAAGATAACTTGAAATTCTTTGCATATTTCAAAATTAAGCAATACATTTCTAAATAAGCTATAAATCAAAGAAGATATCAGAATGCTTTAAATCCTATAATGATGTGAAAGAAAACTAAGCTCTCAAATATTTTCATAACTAACAGTTTACCAAAATCCTGGGTATTCTTTCTTTAAAAGACTTTTGTACCATCCTTCTCTTTCTATTCCTATTCTACTACCAGCACATCTCACATTTATTAGTTATTGAGATATTGCTATGTCCTAAGCACTGTGTTATTTCATTTTACCTTTACTACAGATCTATGAGGGAATATTATTCATCTCTGTTTTGAAAATGATGAAACAGGCTCAGAGAGATTAAATAACTTCCCCAAGGTGTTAAGTCCAAAAGCATCAAAGCTTGAATTTGAACCTACTGTCAGACCCAAAGCCTATAGCTGCATGCAGGTAGGATCTATGTCTGTATTGCTCACTACTGAATCTCCAGTACTTAGTTCAATGTCTTAAATGCAGCAAATACTTGCCTCAGAATGATTTTGACTGCAAGTAATAGGATACCTTACGGTAAGTGTTTATGATCTCATATTACATTTCCAGAGGTAGGTGACTTCAAGATGGTTTTAGTGGTTTAACATTCTCACCAAGAACTAGAAAGAAACTACCCATCATTCTACCTCAGTGTCCTCAGCACATATCTCTCATAAGGTTGCATGACGGCTATACCATCTGAAGCATCACATTCTCACACAACCTCATTTGAAGACTAGACAAATTTTGGGTGAAATCTTTCCCATTTGTTTTCCTTCTTCTTCTTTTTCTTTTTCTTTATATCATGGAAAAAATATTTCCCCCAATCTCCCCAGCAGTCTTCCCTTGTATTTCATTGACCAAATTCAATCTTATGGCCTCCCCTAAACCAAACACTGGCAAAAGGGAATGGAATTATAATTATTGGCTTTGTCTAAGCTACCTTCCCTGGGGGCTATTTCCACTCAACATCTGAACAAACAGGGGTTCTCTTATCAAGGAGGAAGAGGACATAGCTGTTGGATAGCCATCTATAGTGTCTATCATGGTGCTCAATAAATTCTTACTGAACAGGCATAGAAGTCTTCACCACTGAGCTACACGGCATTCTGGAATAACAGAAAGGATATCTGGCCTGGTCTCCCTGACACACCAGAGCTTATACAGCAATAGGCCAGCCCAGGCCAGAAAGAATTCCAATAGAAAGTTCAGCTTAGCAGAACTGCACCTGGCAGATGTCTTAATTCAGTGGTCAAATCCAGACAAGGGTAGAAGGGTGCATGCTGTGCTCCATTCTCAGAAAACTGCTTGTCATCTGTAGACTGCCTCATTCTTTTTCATGGCTTTGCCCAGAATGTCTCTATCCCTTTCGCTCATATTGTCTATTTGACAAATTCTTGTTTTTTTTTAAAGATACAGTTCAAAAGTCACCTCCCCTAAGAAGCCTTTTTTGATAGTGGAAATCCTCTCTGTTCTCTATGGTACTCTGTAGTTCAGCACTTATCACATTATAGTGTACATGCTCCTTTTGCCTTGAGTTCACAAGGCAAATAAAAAAAAATATTGAGCCCTATAATCACAGTAGGAAAGAGTATGAAAATATGAACCTATTATCTTTAACTAAATTTTTAAATTACAATAGAAATAGTGAGTTTACTGTAAATAAAATTAAGTAAGGGTAAGTAAAATAGGAATTTCATCCTCTCCAGTTTCATTCCCCAGCGGTAATTGCTGATAATAATTTGGAGTATATTCTACTGAAGACAAATATACAAATAAGCACATCATTTTTGGGAAAAAAAGAAAGATTGAACTCAGTAAAAATTATACCCTAGGTTTTTATCCCAAATGGGGAAAAATACTCATTAAGAAATAAATACCTTGCAAACAAACACACACAAACACACACACACACACAAACAAACACACATCCTTGTTCATGTTGGTGTTCCTCTTGGAATTAGTCCTACATATTTTTCTCCCCCTTGATATAAAGAGATTTATAATTCCCTCGCATTTGGCTACCATGCATAGGAAAGCCTATGGTTAAGCTAGGAAGTATTGTTGGTAACTGACTTCCTACTTAGTCCTCTTCGGTGCTCCTTTTATATATTAGTTTTGTGTGGCTGCTGTAAAAAATTACCACAAACCTGGTGGCTTAAAACAACAGAAACTTATTGTCTCACAATTCTCAGGGCCCAGAAGATCAAAACTGGGTTGTTGGCAGAGGTGTGCTCCCTCTATAGGCTCTAGGGGAGATTCTGTTTTTGCCTCTTTCAGCTTTGGGAGTGGTTAGTATGACTTGGTGTTTCTCGGCCTGTGGCTGCATCCTTCCAGTCTCTGTCTCTCTGGTCACATTGTCTCCTCCTCTTCTGTCTGTTAGATCTCTGGGGTGTGTCTTTTACAAGGATACTTATCATTGAATTTAGCACCCTCACCCTACCATAATCCAGGATGATTTTATCTCAAGATTGTTAACTTAATTACATCTGCAAAGACCCTTTTTCCAAATAAGATAACAGTCACAGGTTCCAGGAATTAGGATGTGGACATGTTTTCTTGGGGAACACTGTTAAATACACTACATTTTAGTAATCAGGTAAGGAAAATGAAACAGAATTTTAATAAACTGACAAAGAAATATGCATTGGTTAGGATGCTTTTAGTGACAAGCAAACTTAAAGTTGAAGCTTCCACTTAAGTACATAAGCAATAAAGTAATTTATCATCTCACATTAAAAGAATTCCAGAGGTGGGACAGCGCTCAGGCTGGTTAATTTTGTGGCTCAACAATGTCATGAGAAGATCCAAGAATGTCACACCTTTTCTTCAGACTAGGTCCCTGTAAGCCATCTTAGAATATCACATCCTAATGACAATATCCAGAAGCAGAAAAAGGAACCCATTTCATTGCCTCCTTTATAACAGTGAGAAAACCTTTCCCAGAGCTCCGCCACTCATTCCAGTAGATTCCCTTCTTATATCATTGGCCTGACAAGATCCTATGTCCTGCCTAACCAGTGACTGGCGAGGAGGATGGGGTCTTCATGATGAGTCAGACCAATCCCTATTGAGGGGATGAGGACCACCTCTCCTGAAGCAGATGGCTGCACAAGATCAGAGTTCTATCCGATAAAAGGAAGGAGGAAATGGCGGTTGGGCAGGCACTCAACAATGCCTGCTTCAGAATGAATAAGATTATGAAAGGAATATCGAATAGACATTTGCTATTATTACAAACAAGGCATCTGTGCAGATATGAATAGGTGCACCTTATATTTCTCTCTCTTCTTTAACACCATCCATGTAATTATAGGTTATATATAATGTTTTGCCAAGAACTTTTTGTTAGTGTCTGTTTTGTCTTACCATATCTCTATCTATAATTTTTAAAACAGTACATGATAAATTTTAAGATCACCTGTAATCCTAGCATTTTCGGGGATAGAGGTGGGTGGATTGCCTGAGCCCCAGAGTACGAGTCCAGCCTAGGCAACATGGTGAAACCTCAACTCTACAAAATATACAAAACTTAGCCAGGCATGGTGGCGTACCTGTATTCTACTCAGGAGGCTGCAGTGGGAGAATTGCTTGAGTCTGGGAGGGAGGCTGCAGTGAGCCCAGATTGTGCCACTGTACTCCAGCCTGCCTCAAAAAAAAAAGTCATATTTTGTTTATTTAAAGGAGTACAAATTTAGTGGTTTTATATTTATATTTATCATCTACTAGATGCAGGAGATTTAAATTTGCTCTAATTCATTTAATGTATCAATGCCTGCAAAAGAAAAAGAATTTGTTTTCTGGTGAAGATAGTAATTTTTTAAAATCCAAAATATTAACAATAAGTAAGAAAATAGAAGCAACCAAGATTCCTGAATAACCTTAGATAGAGCCACCTATCCACTCTGGACCACTTGAACATCTCTGGACTATATTGTAAGGAAGAAAGAAAAGTTTATCTTGTTTGAGCCACTGTATTTTAGAACCTATTATAATGGCTTTTGGGGAAGGAGGTACAATTAGGGGGTCTGATTTTGTGATGCGAACCTGAAATTTAGAATTTTATATAAAATCTATAGGTCTTTAAAAGTATTCATTGTTAATTGAATATTATTTGAAGCTCTGTTTAGGTTAAAACAATATGTCAGTGGATTACCACTGTCCCTGTGGCATTGTCTCTTGTCTCTAACATCTCTTGGCTGTGTGATTAGATGATTCTATGTTTGTGCCTTCTGTTTCCCTCTACTACAGGTGCAGTACTATTTTCAGGGAGAGAGAGAAATAATCCCTGGCTAATATTTGAAAGGAGGGATGGAAGGTAAGATGCAGACTCTATGTCACTTATTTAGTACCTTGTAGAGAAACTAATTTATCAGATGAAACCACTACAAAGTACTCAGCTCCTGAAGGCAAGGTTATGGTAGATCATGGCATCTAGAAATATATCCATCAGTTAAAAGTCCACTGTGTGAATTAAATGAGTTAATACATGTAAGATCTTCACATTGCCTGGCAAATAGCAAATACACATTTAAGGTAGGATATTAGTATTATGGTGCTTGTCCAACATCACAGCTAGTTAGTGGAGTGACAGAGAGGCTTCCTAAAACTGACCTTCTGTGCTTCAACTTCAACTTGTTCACCCATTTTTCTTTGTCTTTTTGTTCTATATTCTTTGAGATTTCGTTGATTCTTCTATGTGACTAATTCTACCTTAGTCATGTTCATCATTGGATTCAGCTTTTTAAAGACTTTTTTTTTGTTTTGGCAATCTTATTTTTAATTTTCAAGAATTTTTCTAGTGCTCTGATAGCTCATTTTTTATGGCAGTCTATTCTTACATTATGGATGCAATATTCTATCTTTTTATGAGGACATTAATTAAAATTTTTTTAAAGTTCTCTTCAGTTTCTTGTGTTATTTTTATGTTTTCCAGGGTCATCTGTTCTGTTTGCTCATTCTGGTCCTTTTCCTTTCCGCTATTAGTTTTCCTCAATTATTCTGCATTGGTCATTCATATTTATGGGTAAAAATCTAGTTTGATTAGTATAGGGAGTTAGCATGATCTTCCTCTGCAGCTACATGGGTCTTTTTCCCCAGCAGGCTTTTCCTAAGGGTTTCCTAAGCTTTGTGTAAGCACACTGGTTGTGTTGACAAGCTTGACTTTTGGGTTTACGGATAGAGAACAGACAGGCAGGCTGAAGACATTCTCCAATTATTATTTTCTCTCCTCATCCCTCCCCATGGGGAAGGGGGAAAAGAGAGGTCTTAGGGCACTTCTGGCTCTTCTCTTTCTAGTTCCTCTTTAACAAACTTTCCCAGGCAGGTAACTCACATTCTTAATAAATAATTGTCAGGATTTATCCTACAGATAAACATGACTGTTTCACAGACATTTCTTTCATTAATATGCAATGATATGCATACTTATTGGCTCTGATCCTTTTCTTTTACTAGTTTATTCCACTCTTATTGTTCAGATCCTATCTCTTTTTTACTTCTAGTAAGTCCTTTTAATGATCCAATGATGGCAGATACCTAAAGATAACTTTCTAAGGTATGTTCATCTATATTTTTTATCTCTCTGTATGACTTTTTATGTCATTTAAATGTACTTGGAAGTGTATGCTTAGCCTATTTTGATTAGTGTTTCCAATGAGTAATTTAAAAATATCTTTTCTCTATTGCCTTATTAAAACTTCTATTTAAGATTCAATTTCTCTTTTTAGTTTTATTTTAAGTGACACAGGATATTGTATACATTGTATAATGATATCCAAGGTCATCTGTTTTGTTTGCTTATCCTGATATTAAAAACATTTTTTAATTTGAAAAGCTGACAATGAATAAGTATATGTTTGCTGATGTAGCTGATATTTGTAATACATAGAAAAGGGAAGCAGAAAAACATTCATTAGTTTTGTCTAATTGTGCCAATAACACTTAATTATAGGTTTCAGAGGTCCTGGGAGAGCTTCAAGCTCTATTTGAGGAGCAATTTAAAGGGTTATAAGTGGAGGGTTGATTCTTTCTTGATTTATTCACCACCACTTTCATACTAAATCTTTTGTACCCTCTCTCCCAAATTATTATGTTGAAATCCTAATCTCCAATGTGATAGTATTAGGAGGCAATCCTTTGGGAGGTAATTAGGCCATGTGGATGGAGCCCTCATAAATGGGGTTTGTGCCTTTACAGGGGACTTCAGAGAGTTCTCTCACCTTCTCTGCCATGTGAGAATATTAGAAGATAGCAGTGTGCAGTCCGGAAGAAGGTCTTCACCAGAACCTGATCATGCTCGTGCCTTGATTTTGCACTTCCCAGCCTCCATAGCTGTAAGAAATAAATTTCTGTTGTTTATAAGCCACCTTGTCTATTTTAATCTTCTATAGCAGCCTAAATTGGGTAAGACATAACCCAAACTGGACTACTAAAGCCATGAAAAGGATCCTATATTCTGACCCTTCCAGCTTCTCCAAGCTCAGTCTTTCTGGGTCCTCACTGAGCAATGAGGGAGGACTTTGATGGCCATGCTACTGATACAACTGTTCAAGGAGCTTTCTTACGGTCCTAGGATTTCCCACCTGCAGCTCATTAGGTACTGTTGTTGTTTGAAGCCAAAGATCAATATCTAAGCTACAACACCTGATCCTCCACGCCAGCTGCAAATGCCAGGAAGAGAAAAGGAGAGTGTGTGTGTGTGTGTGTGTGCACCTGCGCGCGCGTGTGTGTGTGCGTGCGTGTGCACACTCATATACAGTATCTATGGGCTAGGATGCAAGTAGTTTTAGTTCAACAGTAAGAAGTTAGGGAATCTAAAGCGCTCATAGCCATGTTTTTCTTCAATGGCCCATCACGGAGCTGAATTTGGATTAAAAACTCTCTTCCACCCTTGAAAAGGCAACTTGTTAAACACTAAATCTTTTGTACCCTCTCTCCCAAATTATTATGTTGAAATCCTAATCTCCAATGTGATAGTATTAGGAGGCAATCCTTTGGGAGGTAATTA
>NW_012107408.1:979289-998632 GCF_000951045.1 Mandrillus leucophaeus
AGAAGGTCTTCACCAGAACCTGATCATACTCCTGCCTTGATTTTGCACTTCCCAGCCTCCATAGCTGTACGAAAGAAATTTCTGTTGTTTATAAGTCACCTTGTCTATTTTAATCTTCTATAGCAGCCTAAACTGGGTAGGACACAACCCAATTTTATTTTAGAAGTAGAACTGATAAAGTACTAATAAAATTAGAAGAAGGATGTAGAAAAGAACAGCTATACAGTTGAGAAGGAAGAAGTAAAATGACTGTTTGCTTTTCTTTAAATGAGTGCATCATCCTCCCATAAGGTCCAGCCTTCTTCCTCTGTCACAGAGGTCTCTGAACTTGATGGTCATGCACCCCTGTCAACAACAAATGCTTGAAAATATACCCCAGTGTGGGTTTGTTTGTTTGTTTGTTTATAAATCATATTCATGTAGTAGTGCCACACTAATACATTATGAATGTTAACATTTCAAAAGATTTTTGTGTGTGCATTGTATATTGTAAAAAGTAAAAAATTAGAAAAAAAAGAGTATCTGTACACATTCTGATACATCTAGCACATTGTTCCTTGTACCCTTTCAATCAGATTCATTAAGAGTAATTATAGTGCTTTATCACAAAAATTGTAAAAATATGCAAAAGTAGACATGAAAGCATTATAAATCCCCATGCACTCATGACTCAGTTTTAATAACTGTTTATGGCCAATCTTATTTCATCTCTACCTCCCCAAATCTCACTCTCCTATGTTATTTTGAAGCAAATCTCAGATATAGAATAATTTTATTTTTAATACATCAAAATTACGTTATAGTCCACCTAATTAACATAAAAGAAAATGAGTGAAAGAAAAAAATGCAAAGAAAAGGGGACAGAAGGAAGGAAGAAAAGAAAGAGGCAAATAACCAATAAACCAACTAAAAAGGAAAGAAGAAATCATGAGGGAGTGAGAAACATAGTTTGCTATAATTTTATTCCTGTATATGCCAATTTAAATGAAGTAGCAAAATTTTGATTTGGTGCAAGCTAATTTGCTTTATTTGGAAACTGATCCCAGTTAGTACATATTTACCTTCAAAGAGTTAAGTTGTGCTGCAAACTCATTGATTCCAATGCCTATGGGCTTCAAACACTTCTAGATGGAATTCAGACTCTGGGATCATTTGGTCCTACCTGGAAGGTGGTCATTATAGAACCAAAACCACCTTATTTTGGGTTTCCTTGTCACTAAAACAAACAAATAAAATAAAATCTGGCATTTTTCTGACCTATGGTTTTATTTTGTTTTGTTTTTCACTGTAGCTAAAAGACTTCAATAATGATAGAAAAATGTAAAACTTCAGAAGATTAAATACCAGCACATAGCAGTGATCACATTTCACTTATAGGAGGATAATCAAATAACTTTCCTCCAACCTCAGATACAGACAATCATCTTCTAAGCTCACAAATACAGGACTCATTCTTGTGGGCGCTGGATGAAAAGACAGGTTTATCTTGTCCCAAGGCCAAGGCTATTTTAATATTAACTGACCTTGGACTCTACCAACCTCCAGAGGGAGCCCTGTGGCAGCCAAATCTAAGGCTCAGCAGCAAAAGGGCCCAAATTAGTTTGAAGTGCCAATGCAATGTTTATGTAGTGAGGCAATATTTATGATAAACACGACCCAAATGTTGGTGTTCAATGGGTTAAAGATCAATTGTAGCAATTTCAGGCTAGAGAGCACCTTTGATAAGTAAGCAGTTTGCTGCTATGACAGTGTAGTCTCTTGAATCCACGGACAGGAGCAAGTAATCAAGTGAAACGATCTCTACCATTATTTGTATTTCCTATGTTTTTACATATGGCAATTATGGGAATCCAGCCAACTGTGCCACCTGGGAAACTCTATGAGCTAAACACTGTAGTACATTGGGGTAGCAACATGGCTCTGAATAGCCACAAAAGCCTACCTTTGTGGAGGCTTTACAATATACACCATACGTAAGCCACTGTGAGATCATGAAACTCAACATTCTCATCTACAATATCTCTGATTGTGTATTAAGGAAGAGTAATCTGGGAAAAAAAAAAAAAAAAACCACTGCTTGATATAAAGGAGGAAGGGATCTTTTTTTAAAATCAACAGAAAATCTAAAATCTTAACACTAATTCATCAGCCTTCAACTATAATGATTATTTAAAAATTCCTGTAGTACTTTGGGGATCATAGTGAGGCTAATCCCAGGGGCTTACAGTTTTCATGTTTGCATTCTGTTAGGGGTCTTTAAACTTATTCTCTAAGAATGAGAGTGATAAATTCAGTAATATTGCTTTTTATTTATATAACATCTATCATTCCAAGCAGTCTAAAGGCGTTCAAAAAATGGATATACTTGCAGACTAGACATCATAAATGCTTTTGAAACATGGCAGGTTATTAACTAAACAAGTAACTCACTTGTGGACTAATTTTAAATGCATGTGTCCCTGCTTTTTGAATATGGTTCAACTGAGAAAAGAAAACCCTCCTGTAAACCTAATACCATTTAGCTTATTCAACCACACACTATGCTTTTTAAGGTACAAATTCTGACAATAAAATATCAATTTTTTGAAGTATCCACTCCCAAAGTGCCAGCTGATACGATTGATTATCTGTGATGCACCATTTCACTCTACTCTTCCAGAAGTACAAAGACATAGGTTAAGCAGAGAAGATATGGCAGATGAGGAAAAACCCAGGAAAAGGAAACCAGTGCTGTCCTTTTGGGGGAATCACAGAGACTTGATAAGGGAAGAAGTTTGGCCTTTATAGGATTCAAATTCATTTTTAATCAATTGTAAGTAAAAATGCCAAAGATGACGCACATGTTTCTTGACCCAGCCAGACTTCTGCAATCTGATTTCTTGTTTTCATTTACAAGCAAAAAAAAAAAAAAAAAAAAAAGGTACAATATGCCCATTGTGAAATAATTTGGTGATGTTTCTGGAAAGTAAGTGGGGAAAGGCGGAAGCAAAGTAGTCCCCCATCCCACTTCAGCTGATACAACTGAGGTTTTCTTATGTACTCCTGTAACAGGCTGCTTTCCACCATGCTGGATGATTTCCAGTGGAAACTGGTAAATCAACCCAGAGACTCCTTCAAGAACAGCAGTGGACCTTAACAAGCAGTGTAAGAACTCAGGATTCCCTTGATTCGGCTAATCCATCACAAGGCCACTACCCAGGACTGCCTTGTTGATGCACAAAAGAGGAACTAGTAGCAGTCCTTTGTATCCTCCCTGTCCCTTCACGTTGTGGCACTTGATGTGACTGTTTAAGGAGTGTTTGGTTTCTTTGGCCCTTAAGAAAGATACAATGAATGAAATAGTGGAACAAACCAGCTCTGTTTAAGCAGGTAATGCTTGTTTATTTAGACTAGAGGACTTATAAAAATATATAGATCCCAGATTCCACCTTAGACATCAGACTGTGCAGTTGGGGCTCAGGAATCTACATCTTTACAACATTGCCCAGGTAATTATGATTCTTAGCTAAGTTTGAAAACTGGGGGACTAGATTTTCAAATATACCCCTAAATCCTACCCAGATTTTAGTTTTAAATCTATTTCTTTCTCCTTAGGCTCTAATCAGAGACAAAGTAGGATACTCCTCCCTTTCCCAGGCCTTTATATCCACAGAATGAGTGTTGAATAATTTATCCCATTGCTTACCAAACATTTGTTTCATATGCCAAATAAAGACACAAACCCAGAGATGTTAAGTGCCTGGGTTAAGGTTGCACCGTACGTGAATGAGAACACCATGGCAAGAAAGCTGGATATCTTAGCCTCCACGGCCAGATGAGCACTCCTTTTCTTCTCTTTTTTTTCCCAAGTAAGAAAAATGGGGGCATCTAGGGGCTTCCTCGAAAAATCAGATATAAATTAGGGTAAGTGTAGATATTCATCTCCAGGCAACATCTCTCTGAGATGAAGACTTAAGAAACATATCAACCAAATACAAACATGTGGACCTTTGGGTCCCAATTTGCAAAAAATGTGAAGATAAAAAAGTTTATGAGACAATCAGGAAAATAAGAACACTGTGTGGATACTTAATGACATTAAACAATCATATTTAATTGTTATGTGCATGGCTATCTTATTATGGTTATCTATTTTTAAATCCTCACATTTTAGAAATATATACTGAAATATTTATTAATGCAATAATGTCTGGATGCTTCAGCTCCAGTGGTGTAATAAGGGGGAGAACAGCTGTGATGAAACACATAGTTTTGAGACATGATTGTCTGAGTTGATAATACTGAATCCAAGTGATGAGTATGCAGGGTTTATTGTGCTATTCTCTCCTATTCACGTATTTTTAAATTTTTTCATCATAAAACATTTTAAATGTGTTTCGCAAAAGGGCTGGCTTACAGTTTTGTAGGTTATTTAACTCACATGTATAACAATATGCTTATTAGTGAGGTACATAACTTGATAAAATAACAATAACTTTACATATTCAGGAAAAATCACCTTGGCTTTCCACCATGGCTTTTGTGGAAGATGAGATGAATAGCAGACATTTAAAGTAGAAACTATGACTCTCCAATAATTTCAAGACTCTCTTTCAAGGAGCAAAACACTTCTGTCATCTATTACACTATGATGAGCCTAAAACTGCAGTAGATAGTCTACTGAAACAATTAAAGCATTCAATAATTGTAAAAGATCAATCACCTATTTCATACAAATTTTCATAAACCAGACTATACTCGGGGAACTGTTTATTGCCTCAAAATAAAATGAGGGCAGCCACCCAGATCTGGTTAGGAGGTAAATTCATTACAGTGTTAAGTTTAACACCAATTTCCAAATGCACATAAGAAGCTGCAAAGTTCAGACTTTGAGGCTAAACAGCTCTGCCTTTCTCTTTAGTTCTGCCCACTACTTTCTTTCTGAATCTGTGAAGAGCTGTGACTCTTGAAGGGCAGGACCTACCAGCATTCTTTATGACTTCAGTCATGGCAAGCTCTCAAGTTAAATTAAAGGTGTTTGGGGTTTATGTTTTTAAACAGTAATGAAATAGCCAACAAGTAAAACTGGAAATAACTTTCTCCTATGACCTAGAAATAGCAATAGGAACTCTAAGTGGGAAACAGAAATAGGACTCTGGAAAGATAATGTTTTATGTGTTTATTTTTCTTTCAGAACTCCAAATAGTTGCCTTGGCAGGAAGGCTGCCCTCTAACTGCTCCCTTCCGAAGACTAGGAGGTGTTTACAGAAATTGAAAGTTCCAGCAGTACATTTCCATGAGCTCATTACCAGTTCCATTTATACCTTTTAGATTTCACATGTACAAATGAATGTCCTTGCAGTATAAACTCCTGCTTTCAGCTTGCATTTTAATTACAAACAAAGTAGCAGAAATCAGGTACTCAGTTACTGTAACATAATGGCAGGGCATCTTTAGAATCTGTGCTTTGGTCACTATTATTCAAAGCAGCTCCAATGCCCGTCTTGCCTGCCTCTTTATGCTAATCATCCTAGCCCACTTTGCTCCTCCTCCTTCCAGCCTCCCTTAAAGAACTGTGCACTTTCAGCTGTCACCGAGGGTAACTCAGATTAGGCTTAGAAATCACTTGACTTAACTCAGCAGCACTTTTTTTTTTCTTTGTGTATGTATTACTTTAGCAGTCTTCTTTAAATACCAGAGGCATTGGATTTCATGTCGGTAAAAGGAATTTAAAAATGCCAAAACTGTAATCTATTAGAAATAGTTAATTTGTAGAATTTTACTCTATAAGGGGGTTTAGTTTCAATTCATTTTGAAATGAAAGAATAATTAAGTTGTATTTTTAGCCAAATGAATTGGCATCTTTAGGAGAAGTAACATTGGTCATTATTTATTTCAAGAATCATGACTGGAAAAAGCTTGGAAGTTTAGTAGAGGAGTATATGTTGTACATGCAAAGACAAGATCTGCATGAATCTGTGTATTTCTGGGTGTCTGGTGAAGGCCATTTTAGGTGACTGGCCAAGAGAAGGAGTGCTCTAGTGATCCTTGAGTCACAGCCATACTGCTAGGACCATGACTACCATACCAAGAAAAGGCAGCAGCCACCTGCTTGGCAGTTTGCACACCTGTCAACTGAAGCTGCAGGAGGACCGGCAACAGCAAGGTAAGTCAGTCCAGCTCATGAGTTGCATGTTCTGTGACCTTCTGTGCATTTGCATTCCCAGAATGGTGGGCTGGTGAAGGACCCAGGGAAGCTCTGACATAATAGTGATGCATAAGGGTGGGTTAACTTGGATTCACTATTGATTTTTAAAGGACTATGGAAGACTGTCAAGAATGCATATTCCTTGGAGCTGTCATTCAGAAACTTATATTCTTAAACTTCTAGCCACTGTCAGTTTTTTAGAGTATGAGAGATTTTGTCTAATTCAAAACACCCATCTGGGCAAGGCTGAGTCAGCTACAAGGGGGATTCAGCTGAGAGTAGCTTTAAGTTAGCCTGGAGCTTTCTCTACCATCCTACCACTAGTGGAACACTTTTTTCACTTTGTTTAAGCCTAATTTTGTCTGGATCTCTGGCTCATTCATTGTGGGAAAAATAAACATATTCTTGACTCTTTCCTTTTTATGGTCTAGGGACAGCTGGATACAGTCAGGGAAAAGTGTCACGTTTCACTCGCTGGGCACTCATTCAAACTAAACTATCTACCTCCCAGCCATTTTCACCATCAGTCTTTTTAAATTTTCAAATCCACTCCCCAGCCAGCTGAGTTAGTTCAAATGGTTGACATGAATAGACAAGATGATCCCTCCAATTCACTCTGACAGGGACAGCAAATGACACTTGTGGGAAAGGCTGGGCCTCTTATGGATGACATCATCACTCCACAGAGGTTAAGGATTCACCAGACACTTCTAACTTCTCTTCAATAACCTAAGATAGATCTTTTTATGTGTGGATCTAGGCAATGAGCTCTTTAATTATTTTTCTATAGACACAGTTTCAGATTTCAGTGGTGTGGAGAGTGCTGGCTAAAGGGCCAAAACCTCCCATTTCCAAGATGGAATCTGTGTGCCAACAGTCACGTGAATGTGTCAGGCCACCACTCTGTGTCGGTTCCTGGAGCTGTATAACGTGACTTCATGCTCTACAAGGCTTAGCATAGTGTGGGCAGAAAATACTTCGTGGTAAATGAAAACCATGTGAACTTTTTAGACCACGCTTTACTACTAGGGCTCAAATAAATTTTGAACCAAGTACCCTAGAATGTAAAGTCCTGGAATGTGTCAGGGATAAGGCATAGCACTGTAAAATGCTCTTGCTTCTCTGTTAGTAGACAATTCTAGTTTATCAGGGGTTTTGTTTTCTGTTGACTTTGTTTGAAATGTTCAAGTGACTTCCCCCCACTTCAACTGCTAATATAATATTTTTAATAGAAAATTTGGTGGGCGAGAGCCTAAAGAAGATGATAGGAAGTCTCCTGTAACCCCACCACCCAAAGATAATAGATATTAACATTTTAATGTGTAAACTTTTAGACTCTTCTTCTATGCACATGTATGAATTCTTCTTTTGCTTGATTTTTAAACAACATGGACTTGTTCTGGATACTTTTGTAAACAGTGTTTTGTAAACTGCTTTTTAATTTAACGACAGAGGATGAACAAATTTCCAGGTCATTAAATATTCTTCTACAACCTTATTTTTAACAGTTGCACACTGTTCCTTTATATGGATGTAGCAAAATTCCCTTAGACAATTCTCTACTGTTAGACATATTAGTTATTTCTAATATTTTAACTATTATAATTAACACTGGGCTGCACCTAAACTAACGAATAGAACTTTGCACTGATATGGGATTATTTTCTTGGCATAAATTCATAGAGGTGAAACTGTGGAGTCAAAGGATTACACATTCTTTTTTTTTTTTTTTTTTTTTTTTTTTTTTTTTTTTTTTTTGAGACGGAGTCTCGCTCTGCCGCCCAGGCTGGAGTGCAATGGCCGGATCTCCGCTCACTGCAAGCTCCGCCTGCCGGGTTCACGCCATTCTCTGGCCTCAGCCTCCCGAGTAGCTGGGACTACAGGCGCCCGCCACCGCACCCGGCTAGTTTTTTTTTTTTGTATTTTTTAGTAGAGACGGGGTTTCACCGTGTTAGCCAGGATGGTCTCTATCTCCTGACCTCGTGATCCGCCCGTCTCGGCCTCCCAAAGTGCTGGGATTACAGGCTTGAGCCACCGCGCCCGGCCAGGATTATACATTCTTAAAAATTGTTTTTGGCCAAATGACCCTCCTATCAACAGTGTTGGAGTATGTTCTCAGTAATACTACTATTTTTAAAATTTCTTCTCAATTTCATAAGTGAAAAATAATGCCCCACTGTTGTTTTAATTTAAGGCAGGCTATCCTGAAGATCTCTCCTTTACTGGCTGTATTAATCAAAGTTCTCTAGAGGGACATAACTAATAGGATATATATATATGTATATATATGTGTGTATATATGTGTGTGTGTATATATGTGCGTGTGTGTGTATGTATATAAAGGGGAGTTTATTAAGTATTAACTTACACAATCACAAGGTCCCACAATAGGCTGTCTGCAAACTGAGGAGCAAGGAGAGCCAGTCCGACTCCCAAAACTGAAGAACTTGGAGTCTGATGTTCAAGGGCAAATAGCATGGGAGAAAGATGTAGGCTGGGAGGCTAGGCCAGTCACCTTTTCACGTTTTTTTGCCTGCTTTGTATTTGCTGGCAGCTGATTAGACTGTGCCCACTAGATTAAGGGTGGATCTGACTCATATGTTAATCTCTTTTGGCAACACCCTTACAGACACACCCAGGATCAATACTTTGTATCCTTCAATCCAATCAAGTTGACAGTCAGCATTAACCATCACACTGCAATATCCAGAGAAGCCTGGAAATAATCACTATGATGACATACTTCCCAAAATACCCACAAGACTGGTCTTCTTTCTCAGACTTAGCTTTTTGCCTAGAATATTTTGAAAGCAACCATATTCTTCCACACCCGAGTCTCAAAATATCTGCCCACATAAGCCACAGTCCATAAAGTTGTGAAGCATGCTAATGCGGTCCAGACTGGCCATTGACTGCTACAAGAAATGTCATCTAGTGATTCGAGCTGACAAGTGACACTGGGTAGTATTTGCTGTGTTGCTAAATAGCATTCCAGTTACTGTCCTTGAGTTAGAGAGTGAGGTCTGGCTTTATTCATGGAATCATCCTGGGTTCATGGCTTTGGCCTTTCTCCAGCCAGCCTAAGGTTCTACCTCTATTATTGAGCATATAGACTATGATTAATTGACATTTGACACTTCTGTAGGCGTGACTAGCTTCAACACATACATGTTTTCTTTTCTTTTCTTTTTTTTTTTAAGATGGAGTCTTGCTCTGTCGCCTAGGCTGGAGTACAGTGGTGCACGATCTTGGCTCACTGCAACCTCCTCCTCCTGGGTTCAAGTGATTCTTCTGCTTCAGCCTCCTGAGTAGCTGGGACTACAGGCACACTCCACCATGCCCGGCTAATTTTTGTATTTTTAGTAGAGACAGGGTTTCACCATATTGGCCAGGCTGGTCTCGAACTCCTGACCTTGTGATTCACCCACCTTGGCCTCCCAAAGTGTTGGGATTACAGGCATAAGCCACCGCACCAGCCTCAACACATACATATTTTATTTTCTAACCCCCCATGCCATATGCTAAATGCTTAGTGTTAATTCCCCAGTATTTAACTCCTTCCACCTAGTCACTCACAAAAGTGTAATTCTGAAGTGATTACATAGATAAAAGTCACTTATTCTTCAGTAGTTATCTGGGCAACAACAATGTGCAAAGTGTTATGCTAGATGCTGAATATGCAAATTAAACTAAGTCAACTAAGCCATGGTTTCCTGTCCACATGGAGTTTACTATGACAACAAATGCTCTATCAGTCCAGAACACAAGTCCAGGAGGCTCATCTCCCAACTTGTTGCTATCTTCTAGCTTCTCCTGTGATATTTTGAATCCATTTATCTCTAATATTGACTCTATGACCACATTTGTAAATGTTAATTTACTTGTCTACACAGCCTCAGCAACGCTCATTACATATTACATGTACTAGGCAGACAACCATCCTTATGTGTTATGGTGCTTTAAAATTTACAAATGGTCTCATATACATTATCTCATTAATTTTTACAACAACCAGATGAAATAGTGTAGTCAAGCTTCTTCAGGGAAACAGAACCAATTGGATGTGTGTGTGCGTGTGTGTGTGTGTGTGTGTGTGTGTAGCGTTGACTCTTGAACACCACAAATTTGAACTGTTCAGATCCACTTTTATGTGGATTTTCTTTCTTTGCCACCCTTGAGACAGCAAGATCAGCCCCTCCTCTTCCTTCCCCTCCTCAGCCTACTCAACATGAAGACAATGATGAAGACCTTTATGACAATCCACTTCCACTTAATAAACAGTAAATATATTTTCTTTTCCTTATGGTTTTCTTAGTAACATTTTTCTCTAGCTTATTTTATTGTAAGAATACAGTATATAACACATATACAAAATATGTATTAATCGACTGTCTTATGTTATTGATAAGGATTCTGGTCACCAGTAGGCTATTAATAATTAAGTTTGGGAAGCATCAAAACTTATATGCAAAATTTTAACAAGAGAGAATAGAGACAGAGAAGAGAGACAGAGTGAGAGAGTGGGGGATTTATTTTAAGAAATTCACTCCCACAACTATGGAGGTTGGCAAGTTCAAACTGCAGTGTAGACTGACAGGCTGGAGACCCAAGTGAAGAGTTAATTCTGCAGTTGAGTCCGTTCTTGGTTGCTCTGGGGAAGTCAGTCTTTTGTTCTATTCAGGCCTTTGACTGATTAGATGAGATTCACCCACTAATGAAGGACAATCTGCTTGAGTCAAAGTCTACTAGTTTAAGTGTAAACCTCATCCAAAAACATCCTCACAGAAACATCCAGAATGTTGACAAAATATCTGGGTATCATGGAACAGCCAAGCTGACACATAAAACTAATAATCACAGGCAAGTATTGTTATCCTCATTTATAAAGATGTGGAAACTGTGAATCTTCAAGGTCAAGATGACTTTTCCAAAGTTACACAGTTATTTAGAGCTGCTTTCAATGTACTTTCTGTTACATACAGCTGTCTCATAAAATCTATGATTTCTAGTATTACAATGTTTAATTTTTAAAATTGATCTATACTAGAGAAACCTCTCCATGGATAACCAAGACATTTTTGAATGCCTCATGATTTTCTTTGTGTCTTCTGACACCAATTCTCTGAGTGTCCTACAATTCAATTCTGACACTACCCAGAATTAGTGAAGACCCACAAATGAAGGACTTAGTCTCACAAGACTGCCCCATTTCAGATTCCAACAATGATTTTCAGCTGTCCCCAAGCAACCTGTACTTCTGTCAGGACAATTACAAATTAAAGACTTCCCACAACCCCTCAGATTTGATAATTCACTAGAACAACTCACAGAATTGAGGAAAGCTCTGCACTTTCAATTTCCATTTTATTATAAGGGATACGAATGGTCAGCCAATTGAAGAGGTACATGTGAGAAGGACTGGAAGGGTCATGAGCACAGGAGCCTCTGCTTCCACAGAGTCAGGGTGTACCACCCTCTTAGTATCAGGAAGCTCCCCTCAGCATGGTGTCCAGGGTTTTTAATGAGGTTTCATTATGTAGGCATGATTGATTAAATAATTGGCCATATGACTGAACTTAATCTCCAGTTCTTCTCTCCTCCTAGGAGGTTAGGGGAATGGGGTGGGTTCGAAATTTCCAATCTCTAATCACATTTGGTCTTTTTGGTGTGACAGCTCCTTCCTTGGAACTATGTAAGGACTCCTTAGATAGTCCCATAATAAGCCTTCCTAATAGATTGCACTAGGAAATAATAAATAAATAAATTTAATGGTTGAAACTTCATTTTCCCACTTCACACCTATTAGGATGGCTACTATTCGTAAAACAAACAAACAAACAAACAAAAAACAAAACAGGAAATAACAAATGTTGGTGAGAATGTGGAGAAATTGAAACCTCGTGCACTGTTGGAGGAGACAAAATAGTGCAGTTGCTGTGAAAAGCACTATGGCAATGTATTAGTCTGTTCTCATGCTGCTATAAAGAATTGCCTGAAGCTGGGTAGTTTATAAAGGAAACAGGTTTAATTGACTCACAGCTCCACAGGGCTGGGAAGGCCTCAGGAAACTTACAATCATGGCAGAAGGAGGGAAGCAAACACATCCTTCTTCACATAGTGGCAGGAAGGAGAAGTGATGAGCAAAGAGGGAAAAGCCCCTTAAGCATCAGATCTCATGAGAACTCACTGACTATCATGAGAACAGCATGGAGGTAATGGCCCCCAATGATTCAGTTACCTCCCACTGGGTCCCTCCCTTGACATGTGAGGATTATGGGAACTACAATTCAAGATGAGATTTGGGTGGGGACTCAGCCAAACCATATCACGCAGTTCCTCAAAAAATTAACAAATAGAATTACCATGTTATCCTGCAATTTTACTTCTGGATAAAATCCTAAGTGAAGTAAAAGCAGGGATTCAAACAGATACTTGTGCACCTATGCTCATGGTAGTATTATTCACAATAGCCAAAAGATGGAAACAAACAAATCTCCATTGACGAATGAATGGATCAACAAAATATGGTGTGTGTATATATATAGACACACACTATATACATGTATACACTATATATATACACACACACATTATACATGTATATATAATCAAATAATTTTCAGCCTTAAAAATGAAGGAAATTCTGACACACGCTACAACATGGATAAACCTGAGGACATCGAGTTAAATGAAATAAGCCAGTCACAAAAAGATAAATACTGTCTGATTCCACTTACATGAGGTATCTAAAGTAGTCAAATTTAGAGAGACAGAAAGTAGAATGGTGCTTTTAGGGTTTTGGGGCCGAAAAGATTGAGGATATGTTGTTTAAGGGTACAGAGTTTCAGTTTTGCAAGATGAAAAGAGTTCTGGAGATTGGTTATACAAACATGTGAATACAGTTCACACGACTGAACTGTACACTTACAAATGGTTAAAATGATAAATTTTGTGGTAAGTATATTTTACCACTGGAAAAAAAGCCAGACTGGGCACAGTGGCTCATGCCTGTAATCCCAGCATTTTGGGAGGCCGAGGCAGGTGGATCATGAGGTCAGGAGATTGAGAACATCCTGGGCAACATGGTGAAACCCTGTCTCTACTAAAAATAAAAAAAAAAAAAAAAAAGAAAAAGAAAAAAAAAATTAGCTGAGCATGTGCCTGTAGCCTCAGCTACTCAGGAGGCTGAGGCAGGAGAATCACTTGAACCTGGGAGGCAGAGGTTTCAGTGAGCCGAGATTGTGCCCTGCACTCCAGCCTAGGCAACAGAGTGAGACTCTGTCTCAAAAAAGAAAAAAAAAAAATGCCATGGTTGTCCAAGGCCATCCCTAATTACACTTTTGAAGTTGGACTTAACAAAAACAAATTCCAAAAAAACCTTTATTTTTCCATTCCTAAAAACAAAGTCATGAGAAAGTAGTCTGCTCCTCCATGATTCCCCAAAGCTACTGCCTTTCAAAATATTAATAAAATTAATAAATCCCTACCTAGATTAATCAATAAAAAGAGACATGGCCGGGCGCGTTGGCTCACACCTGTAATCTCAGCATTTTGGGAGACTGAGGTGGGGGGATCACTTGAGGACAGGAGTTCAAGACCTGCCTGGCCAACATGGTGAAACCCCATCTCTAGTAAAGATACAAAAATTAGCCAGGTGTGGTGGCATGCACCTGTGATCCCAGCTACTCAGGAGACTGAGGCACGAGAATTGCTTGAACCGGAGGTAAATGTTGTAAGCGAGTCAAGATCGCGTCACTGCACTGCACATGTGCGATGGCGTGAGACTCTATGTAAAAAAAAAAAGAGAGAGAGAAAGAGAGAGAAACCATCAGTATCAGGAATGATGTATAGGGTGTCACTACAGATATTAAAAGGATTATAATGGAGTGTTATGAATACCTTTGTGCCAGAAAGATGCAGAGGAACATAAAATTCAACACCAACTGATACAAAAACTCAAGGGATTTGGAATAGAGCAACTTCCTCAACCTGATGAAAAACATTTACAGGAAACCCAGCAGCTAACACTACTCAATGTAGAAGATTGCGCATTTTCCTCCTAAGATTAGGAAAAATAAACAGAGATGTCCATTATCATTATTTCTATTCAACAGTGTACTGGAGATCGCAGCCGGCATATTACATTAAGAAAAAGAAATAAAAGGCTTACATATTGGAAACAAAGAGGTAAAACTGTCTTTTTTTGCAGATGATTAATGGTGTTTGTGGAAAAATCCTGAGAAATCTATCAAAAAATGCTAGAACTAATAAACGCATTTACTAAGGTAACAGGCTACAAAGTCAACATACAAAAAATATTGCATTTCTATATATTAGTTGAGAACAAGTGGAAATTAAAAATATTAGAGTACTTATTTAATAGCATAAAAAGGAAATAGTTATGGATTAATTTAACAAAATATGTGCAGGACTTGTACACTTAAACATTGCAGTGTGAAGCTGAAGAAGATTGAATTATAAGAAGAGATACAACCCAAATTCCTGAATTGGAATGCTCAATATTAAGATGTCAATTTTCCTCAACTTGACCATCTCAATAAAAATTACAGCAGATTTTTTGTCTTGAAATTGACAAACTGATTTTAAAAGTATAAGGGAATGTTAAGGATCTAGAATAACTAAGTCAATCCTGAAAAAGAGAACAAAGTTGACAACTATACTTTTGGATTTCAGGTTATAATAAATCAAGATGATATAATATCAGTGTAAGGATACAAAAATCTATTATTGGAACAGAATATAAAGTCCAGAAATTGATCTATTAGTACATTGTCAATTGGTTTTTGACAAAGGTATCAAGATAATTCAAAGGGAGAAGAGATAGTCTTCTCTGTAAGAATCCTGGAACAAATGGTGAAAAATATTTCTGAAAATGAACCACAATACCTACCTCACACAAAAATTAGTTTCAGATAGAATATGACTGAAATACAAAAGCTAAATGTATAAAGCTTCTAGAAGAAATGTAGGAAAATACCTTCACCGTCAAAAAGGCAGCTTTTTAGACAGACAAAAAAGCATTGACCATAAAAAATAGATAAGTTAGATTATCAATATTAAACATATCTGTTCTTCAAAAGATACCACTAAGAAAAGAAAAGACTGGGAGAAAAATGTCAAATATATATTTGAAAAAGAACTTTCAATCACAATATGTTAAAAACTCTTACAACTCATGATAAACAATTTGGTTAAAAAATGGGCAAATGATCTGGCAAACACTTCAAAAAGAAAGTATATAAATGGCCAAAAGCACATCAAAAGATGTTCAATGCTGTCAGTTATCAGGGAAATGCAAAATAAAACCACCATGAAATGTCACTTCACATCCACTAGAATGGCTAAAATTTTAAATGCTGATAACATGATGCTTGAAGAGGATGTGAAACAACCAGAACTCACTCATTGCTGGGAAGTGATAAAAACTACTTTGGAAAACGATTTGGCAGTTTCTTATATAATTAAACCCACAAGTACCCTGTGATCCAACAGTTCCATATTTAGGTGTTCCATAACAGTTCCAAGAAAAATAAAAATATAACCACGAAAGCCTTGCACAAGAATGTTTGTAGTAGATTTTATTCATATGAGCTCCAGAATATGAATAACCCAAAACTGTATATAAGCAAGTAAATTGGTAAGCAAATTGTGGTATATTGACACACTGGAATACTACTCAGTAATAAAAAGAAATGAATTACTGATACGTGTAACCATGTAGGTGAATCTCAGAAATGTTATAGTTAGTGAAAATAAGGCAGACACAAAAGAGTACTTACTTCTACAGGCAAAATTAGGCCATGGTGATAGACAGCAGAACAGTTGCTGCCCAGAGAGGAGAACTGGAACAGGACACAAAGAACACACTAGGGCAATAAAAATGTTTTATATCTTGATAGGGTTTTGGTTACCTGAGCACATACATTTGTCAAAAATTCATCTGTGCATTTTATTCTATGTAATTTAGGCCTCATTTTCCAAAATGTGAGACTGCCTAGGAGGCCTCAGACTCCAAATTTTCCTCTAGGCCTCTACTAGTAATTCCATAGAATAGTGAAGAGACTGAAATATCTCAATGAATTTGAATAATTTGCCGAAGAACATAACTGTGTCTTACTGGCAGAGTACCCACAGCTCAGGAAATATCACACCTTTGAGAGAAAATGTTAGTATAACCTTAGTCAGGTTTAATAATAGTGGTATTTTATTGTTGCTTTTATTCCTAAAGCTTAGAAATTCTCTATTAATAACATAGCAAAAATTAGCTAATCAATGAAATTAGCAAAGGATAAATTGAGATATAATAAAAAGAACTATCTAATACCTAGGGCGAGACACTAACTCTTTTTGTCAAGCATCTGTCTTTCCATTATTGAACATCCTTTAGAACCAATGATTTATCTTAATTTTCTTTAGAATTCAGTGTTGTTATTGTTTTAAAGCCATGACTGACTCATCAGTTATCCTTTAATAAACACCTAAAATGGACTACTTCATGAATATTTTTTCACTCCATCTCTACTTCATCTTGTTTGCAGTTATATAGCACTTCATTTATTTTATTTAACAAATACTTAGTGGCTGCCATTTATCAGGCACTGTTCTAGACTCTAGTGAACAAAGCAAACAAAAAATCCTGCCCACAAGGAGCTTATTTTCTGAGAGGCAGAAAGGCAAACAATAAAGAAGATAAATGAGCAAAATATATAGTGCAAACAGGGGTCCATGGCCTGTTAGAAACCGGGTTACACAGCAGGAGGTAAGCAGGGCATGAGCGAGCAGTACCACCTGAGCTCCGCCTCCTGTCAGATCAATATACATTACAGTTTCACTGGAGCACGAACCCTATTGTGAACTGTGCATGTGAGCGATCTAGGTTGTGTGCTCTTTGTGAGAGTCTAATGTCTGATGATCTGAGGCGGGGCAGTTTCATCCCCAAAACATCCCTGCCCACCTTCCCACCATCTTTGGAAAAATTGTCTTCCAGTCCCTTGGGCCAAAAAGGTTGGGGATCAACAGTGTAAATGATAATAATGAAGATAGGAATTATGGAAAAAAATTAAGCAGGCAGAATAGAGTGTCATAATGGAGGTCTGATTTAAGCAGGGTTCTCAGGCAAGACCTCATTAAGAAGGTGAATTTGAGTAAAGACCTGTAAGAGGTGAGGGAGTCGGTCGTGCCACATCTGGTGGAAGAACAGTCCAGGTAGAATAAAGAGTAAGTACAAAGACTCTGAGTTTTAGAAATTACACTTGGCCTACATTTGTTCTGTCATGGTTATTGACTCATTTCAGTTACAGCAAAAATAATATCACAGTTATCTAGGTTAGTGATTCTCAAACTTTAGCATCACCTGCAGAATCACCTGGAGAGCTTATTAAAACGTAATTGCTGGGTCCCACTCTGATTTTCTGATTCAGAAGTTCTGAGGGGATTGGAGGGAAGGAGTCAAGAATTTTCATTTCTAACAAGTTCTCAGAGAAATGCCATCATTGCTGCAGTTGCAGCAATCACACTTTAAGGACGACTGTGTTGGAGGGACAAAAGGAGGCTACTATAATCAAGTTAGCTTAAGCAGTGAGTGTTAGGAAGTGATTGAGAGATAAGGGAGACACAAGAGGAAAGAGCAGTTAGATAGTCATGTCTGCCCTGGTAAGCTCTTTGGTTTTGACTGTGAGAGAAATGGGAAATATTACATGCCAACTTGAGTTAATTTGATCATTTACATCTTTCAGGTTCTTTTGGGGAGCGGGATGCAGTAAAAGTAAGCTATTCCTCCCAACCTCAATACCATGTTAAAATAAAGAAAATCTTAGGCTAAATTCTTTCAAATTGACAGATATTTACTAAACAAACATTAATTAGCAAACAAGCATAAAAGACTGCATATGATGTCCCAAACTTTTTGTTCCTTAGGTAATCTGATTATATCCTGCCTAAAAGGTTTGCTCAGACAAAACGACATTCTCCAGGCAGTATTCTGTGCAGTTAGCCAGTAACCAAGAATGATCCTGCTCATTAATGGACACTGGGACCTTTCAATATAAAGCTTTGGGCTCCGTTCTTAAAAGTACAGGCTACAGGTCTTGCCAGATTCTTCTGTCCAGGTTGTGTAAGACTAGCAAGCGTCCTTAAAATATTTCAAGTAATCCAAGGTCTTGAATGCCATTAATTTCACCAATGAAAATTCATTTCTGATGTTGACGATGCTAAATCTCAAAGGCTCGGATATTGATTGAGATGGAAAGATGACAACCTTGTAATGAGAAGCCTATGGATGTGGGTTTCCTGGTGCTAGCAACCACACCTGAGGTACAAATTCCCCACTAGGTCAATAGAAATCACTTCAGGTGGTATAATTTAATCTAACATTCACATGCAAATAATGCTATCTTTGCTGGTGTCTTCTAAAGTCAATTACAACTGTGACAACAAGAAGCAGCGCTTCTCTACACTTTTACACAATAAGGCATATGTTAAAAATGATACAGCACTTTGAGGTAAATTCAGGAGGCTGACCCTGTGGGATGAAGGGCCAAGATCCTGGCACACATGTAGCCTGTACACTAGTGTGCTCCACACATGAAGTAAGATCTGGCAAGAGCAAATATTTGAACCCTTATTGATACTCTTTGTTATGGAAGGCCATCTACTGAGGATGCTCTAAACACTTTAGATGATAAGTTCCATTAGAGGACCTACAGAATCACTTTCAAAACTGAGATACTCAGATTTGCCAAGAATTATTCTTCTGTGGTAATGCTGCCTCGGCTGTGTTGTACAAGTTATTTGAGAGCAGAAAAATGGATTCATACCCTAGACCATACCACAGTGCTAACATGTCACTTACAAACAAATCACATTTATGAAGTGCTTGCTACATGCCAGAAACTGTTTTTCAGTACTTTTGATGTATTAGCTGACTTCTTTGTGAAAGTCCCGGGAAGTCTCACAGCTGGGGTCTTCAGCCAAGCTCCTAATCCAAGATCCGGACTCCAGAGACTGCTTTCACTCACGCTCACTGCCTCTTAAGCTGGTATAAAATAGATGTTCAGCTAAGTACCTGAGAAGGGCTTGGATGATGGCTGGCCCTTGAACTCAATTTGTGGTTCAGTTGTTTAGAATAGGTTGCTAT
>NW_012107408.1:998682-1016235 GCF_000951045.1 Mandrillus leucophaeus
ACTATAATCAAGTTAGCTTAAGCAGTGAGTGTTAGGAAGTGATTGAGAGATAAGGGAGACACAAGAGGAAAGAGCAGTTAGATAGTCATGTCTGCCCTGGTAAGCTCTTTGGTTTTGACTGTGAGAGAAATGGGAAATATTACATGCCAACTTGAGTTAATTTGATCATTTACATCTTTCAGGTTCTTTTGGGGAGCGGGATGCAGTAAAAGTAAGCTATTCCTCCCAACCTCAATACCATGTTAAAATAAAGAAAATCTTAGGCTAAATTCTTTCAAATTGACAGATATTTACTAAACAAACATTAATTAGCAAACAAGCATAAAAGACTGCATATGATGTCCCAAACTTTTTGTTCCTTAGGTAATCTGATTATATCCTGCCTAAAAGGTTTGCTCAGACAAAACGACATTCTCCAGGCAGTATTCTGTGCAGTTAGCCAGTAACCAAGAATGATCCTGCTCATTAATGGACACTGGGACCTTTCAATATAAAGCTTTGGGCTCCGTTCTTAAAAGTACAGGCTACAGGTCTTGCCAGATTCTTCTGTCCAGGTTGTGTAAGACTAGCAAGCGTCCTTAAAATATTTCAAGTAATCCAAGGTCTTGAATGCCATTAATTTCACCAATGAAAATTCATTTCTGATGTTGACGATGCTAAATCTCAAAGGCTCGGATATTGATTGAGATGGAAAGATGACAACCTTGTAATGAGAAGCCTATGGATGTGGGTTTCCTGGTGCTAGCAACCACACCTGAGGTACAAATTCCCCACTAGGTCAATAGAAATCACTTCAGGTGGTATAATTTAATCTAACATTCACATGCAAATAATGCTATCTTTGCTGGTGTCTTCTAAAGTCAATTACAACTGTGACAACAAGAAGCAGCGCTTCTCTACACTTTTACACAATAAGGCATATGTTAAAAATGATACAGCACTTTGAGGTAAATTCAGGAGGCTGACCCTGTGGGATGAAGGGCCAAGATCCTGGCACACATGTAGCCTGTACACTAGTGTGCTCCACACATGAAGTAAGATCTGGCAAGAGCAAATATTTGAACCCTTATTGATACTCTTTGTTATGGAAGGCCATCTACTGAGGATGCTCTAAACACTTTAGATGATAAGTTCCATTAGAGGACCTACAAAATCACTTTCAAAACTGAGATACTCAGATTTGCCAAGAATTATTCTTCTGTGGTAATGCTGCCTCGGCTGTGTTGTACAAGTTATTTGAGAGCAGAAAAATGGATTCATACCCTAGACCATACCACAGTGCTAACATGTCACTTACAAACAAATCACATTTATGAAGTGCTTGCTACATGCCAGAAACTGTTTTTCAGTACTTTTGATGTATTAGCTGACTTCTTTGTGAAAGTCCCAGGAAGTCTCACAGCTGGGGTCTTCAGCCAAGCTCCTAATCCAAGATCCGGACTCCAGAGACTGCTTTCACTCACGCTCACTGCCTCTTAAGCTGGTATAAAATAGATGTTCAGCTAAGTACCTGAGAAGGGCTTGGATGATGGCTGGCCCTTGAACTCAATTTGTGGTTCAGTTGTTTAGAATAGGTTGCTATTAAATCACTGGTTAATTTATATATGAATTACCAACTACATCCAACTGTCTCCCAAAAGGGTATATTTGACTGAAAAAGAAACAGTTGTAAAAATGCTGATGTACCAGTGCACTCCTAGCAGCTCAGAGCAAGTGACTTACTGATTAGGCTAGCAGTTTTTGCTTAACTTTAAATAGCTGCATAGCCCCTATGTCCCACACTGCATGAAGTGCGAAAGACAGCAATGTACCATTTTTGGAACCGGACTGACACAGCCTTTGAGAGCAGTTTGGGTTTTTGACAAAATAAAGAGGCAGTAGGCAAAACCTCAAATTAAAAAGGGGCTAAATAATAGTCATTACTATAATTCACTTTTTATTTAAACTGGGACTTTATTTCAAGTGTGGCTCAACTATTACATTAAATCATTAACTTGACTTAAAATTTTAATCAACATTTAGGGAAGGTAAGTTTCACACTGGAGTTGCTTTTTAATGAAGTCTGTTGGCAAATTTAGCAAAATATTCAAAAGACGGATTTAAAATGCAGTAAATACCTGTATTCATTAAAAAGCTGCATTCCTTCTACCCAGTGATCACATACCTCACACCCTGTGGATGGCAATAAACAAAAGGTCATAGGAATAAGGTCTAGACTTTTAGCAAGGGATGCTGGTGTGAAGGTATTTGATACTAACTAAAGCCACATCAAAAGAACATAAAATATATGTCTGTGAGTTGATTCGGAAGGAGAACAGGGCTTAAAATGGGAAGTCACCAACTTGGGAGGCTGAGGCAGGAGAATCACTTGAATCCGGAGGTAGAGGTTGTGGTGAGCCGAGATCGTGCCATTGCACCCCAGCCTGGGCAACAACAGTGAAACTCCATCTCAAAAAATAAAGGAAGTGAGGAGAGAGAACCCAACCTATATACTCAAACAGGAGAGATAAAGAAGAGATTTTTAAGCATGACCTGTATCATGGCAGGACAGGCTTCAGGTCCTGAAAGAACTCAATGCTAATGAGATTCAAATTCCTTTCCCTCATCAGATTCAGAGAAATTCTCAGACTTGCAGCAACTACAGCTCAATAACACGGTCATTTCTCTGGAGTGGGGCTCCATCTAGATGTAAAAACCATATTTCAGACTTTTATAATGACCTGTTTAAGGAATTGTTCTAATAAAAGGAAGGATATTGCTATCAAAAGAATAAGAGTAAAGTGAGAAGAAAGTCTGTGAATGCTGAAAATGGATTATTTTGGTCTATGATTGACTGTATTAAACTTTACTTGTCTGCAGAGACATAAAGTGGCAGATAAAGATGTGTGTGTGTGTGTGTGTGTGTGTATTTTTATATACAGAGTATAGGCAAGACACATACCAGAACCACAGATTATGAGGTTCTGTTTATTTAACAAGACAAACTTTTGTTATAAAAGCTTCATTTTCAAATACGGATTAAAGTTTTGTGTGTGTGTGTGTGTGTGTTTTTTAACGTTTTTCATTTTAAAAACTGAGTAAGGTTAAATTAATGTGCTGGGCATGGTGGCTCATGCCTGTAATCCCAGCACTTTGGAAAGCCGAGGCGGGCGGATCACCTGAGGTCAAGAGTTCAAGACCAGCCTGGACAACATGGTAAAATCCCATCTCTACTAAAAATACAAAAATTAGCCAGTCCTGGTGGCACATGCCTGTAATCCCAGCTACTCAGGAGGCTGAGGCACGAGAATTACTTGAACTCAGGAGGCAGAGGTTGTAGTGAGCCAACTGAGCTAGCCAGGTATCCTCAGGAATACATAAATTAAAAGGATTGTTTTCAGTTTTTCTGGGAATTTTTCAAGTCATATAAATTTTAAAAGTAACAACTTTTCTCTGCTAATTTTTATTAGCCTGGTGAATAAAACGTTTCTGGTCAGTGTACAAATTACTACCTGGCTTTTACTTCCTCCAAACTAGTTCTGATATGGTGCAATAATATATATCCCTGCAGAACCATCTCACAGGCATCATGTTATTCCTGCTACCTTTCTATGCCTGAGGGCCAGGAGGGCAGTTCAGCCCTCAAACGCAAGGAGAAGAGGAACGACGGGTCTCCTGGGGGTTCCCTAGAGGAGAATGGGGACCAGTTCCCTCCTGGGTTGGTCGGGCTTTGGATGGCAGCTCAGCTCCTTCTTCCTGACTAGACTGCCAAAGCCTTGTTTCCCATGGAATAACATCCACTTATTCCTGTGGAAATGGAGAAACAAGGAGCTTTTTCTTCTATGTGCTCAAAGGCTCAAGACAAAGAGGAATAAGTTTAAAGAAAAGAGTTTTAGAATTGGAAGAAGCTGGAATCAAGCTTCTCCATCCGGCTTGTGTCCTTGGAATCCATGAAGAAATTTAAAAATAGTATGTTTCTTCACCAAAGGGGAAGAGTTTAAATTTATCTGGACTCAATATATGAAGCTATATTTCAGCTGTATTAACTTATTAGCAGTCTTTTTGAAGAGTGATTTAGTTCTTACTGATATATTTTGTGTCAAAAGTACCTCTTTAATGTTAGCAGTAATGAAAAATCTACTAATTATTATTTAAAATTAACTTTAAGAAGATACCATTTTAGACTTGCGCATGTGCCTGCTCAATGTATATTTTCAACATCCCTTGAAACCTAGACTTTGTTCCCCATTCCCTCAGCAAAGCAGAGAGACCCATTTTTAACATATGGAAGCATTTTCACACTGCGAGTTATTCTGAGTGAAAAATATGTGATTTACAAACGCTGTCAAATTAAATATGTATTTCCAAATGGTATCAGGTTGACCAAGCACATCCTAGGACACATTCTGCAACTTTCTGAGCCCTTGGGCCTAAATAATGAAGTAGTGTAGAGAAAGAGCAAACAGTTCTTTCTGTCATTATCAATCCAGAAGTCCCACATTTGCTGCTAATAAGCATATTCAAGTAAAGATTACAAGTAACTTTGTCACAAAAGGACACAATAGTCTTATTTATAGACAAAGTAACACCTTCAAATTATGCAGAAATGGGTGTGCCCTGTCAAAAGTAACACATTCTTCTGAGTTATTGCTGCCAGTGTCCGAAAAGAAATACTTATATGGAGATTTTACATTGCTAGGATCACTATGCCATTTGCCTGCAGACATTCTTGATCAAATCTCTTTAGAGTCAGAATATGCACAAATAATGGCAAGAATAACAGAAGCATCTTGCAGTGTTTTATAGACGGCAAAATTGAAGTGCAGGAAGACTCATACAATATAGGATCATGTCCCAACCAGGTTTATACAGAACCATGGAAGGCAGGAAAGAGCCATTACAGCCCAGGCATGTCACCTTTCAGAAAAGAAGCTGTAAAATAGTCATTTAACTCACAATGGAAGCCAGGAAGGAAGCTAACTTAGCAAAGAAGATTTGGAGTCAGCTCTCATGTGTTATAGTCTCAGATATCTAAGAATTTTCTGTGTGACCTGAGACGACAGGTCCTGTAATTTTAGAGCCTTAGTTCTCTCATGAGCAAAAGGGTTCAATAACTAACTTCTTGAGGATCATATCATGTAATAACAGCACAGCTTACTGAGCATTTCTTACAAGGCAGGCACTGTGCTGAATGTTTTACATACATGACCTTGCTGAATCGTTACAACTCTGTAAGGGTAGGTCTAATGATCCCCATTTCACAGGTGAGAAAACCTGGGCTCTTGGGGTCAAATGATGTGCTCCAGCTCACACAGTAACTAGAAGAGACAAAATTTTAATCCAGTCTGTTTTTCTCCAAAGCTCAGGTTTTTAAAACCATACCTCTAGTTCCTAGTACTCATTCTTTTATTTACCAAATATTAATATATTTAAATATGTCTTATAAAGTATGGCACAAATGTAAATTTTTATATTACACCAGTGCATAAAAGAAGCATCCTTGGTGATCAGCCAGATCTAACTTGTCATAGTACTTCTTAAAGTCATATTCAGTTAAACATTTCAAAAGGCAAAAGAGTAAAGACTAGTCATGACAGGTATATGCATTTCATATAGTAGCTATTATCTTTAAGAAGAGAGAAAAAATAATAATTCAAAGATTAATATTCTGACACTAAAACAATAGTAAAATATAATGGAGCATGCTGTGACAGCCATTGAAAAAGATCTATTAAAAAACAAAGAAAGTCCTTATAAAACCATTCTAGTCCCTGATCACCCCCAAATAAATAGCTCACTGCACGTGATGATCATATCTTTGGGGATCAATTACAAAACATTTTCAAAATATACATACAAATTCAGTTTCTTCAGTCATCACTGTATTTGATTGATAGGGTGATTTGCCTGATGTTCTATATGAAACGATTTAATGAAAATTCTGTTTTTAGGACTCTGTGAACTTCTTCATAAAGACATTAATGAAGTAAACAACTTTAAAAAACGAGAATTTTTTTTTCAATTGAATTATTGCTGCTGCAGATCCCCAGTTTCTTAAATGCAAATGAAATTAAGTCACTGGCTATGGCCCACTACCACATGTGGCTGGATTATAAATGAAGCAGCACAGTTTGAAGTTACGTTTGGGGTGAGAAGTACATTCAACACAAGAGTTTTCAAGGGTTTGGTTCTACTTTCAGAAGGGTAGCAGGTCTGTGTTTGATACAACCTATGAGTCTTCTTGCCTCTTGTTCACATTATATATTTTCTTATCTCTATGTCTTGGTTTTTCAAAATTGTTCGGTGTCTAGATCTAGACCAATGTACAAATCAGTAGAGGAAACAGTTGAGAGTCTTTGGAACTTAAAATGAACGGTTTCCTTGAAGATTATCAGCATGAGAATCAGATGTATTCAGAAAATGAGATGGATTAGACAAAGCTCTGGGTAATAATGGTTGTAATCGGTCATATTGTCAGAGAGTTTTCTCATCTTCTCCAATTTCTTCTTGTGAAATGATTTCCATTCTGAAAATAACTGCTTTCTTTACCAGCTTGGTATTGATGAGAAAAGAGGAATAACTTTCCTTATTTTTTTTACATGTTGATTCTTTTTTCTCTAGTGTGTGTTTGTCATAAATGAATATAAACTAAGAAATGTTAGATTTCCTAGAGTTGGCAGTTTATAACTTCATTTCTGATAAAAACTTTAAAGCAGTTAAGAACAAGTACAGTTAAAATTGCAGTTAGATCAAAAGGGGTAAGGGTTTCTACTCTTTTACTTCATATACGCTGGTATAAAGATCTGAACACAAAATTGGTTACATCTTCAACAGGTATGATCAGGGCTGCAATCATTTCAGCAGGATACATTCATCTTGTGTCTCCAGTTGAGTTAGTGCTTTGTGAATCAGCCTGGAAACTTTCTGTATGAGTTGCCTCTCTTTTCCCCAGAGGCCTGGTTATTTTACCCTGAAATTGGTTCTCATCAAAAGAACCAGAGTGTCCCATTACAGTTAATAATGTCAGGCTGTGGCCCTACCACCTCCTTCTGTAAAGACAGACTTTTTAATCTTTTAGTAGATAGTTTATTGCTTATTTCATTAAAATTTTTTTTTTTTACAGATTTCCCCCACTTATGGCTAGAAGTAAGTAGAAACAAGTACAGAATGTCTCATGCTTGTGGTTCCTTTGTGAATTGGCACAGGTTCCTTCTTCTTCTGGGGCTACAATTTGCCCCTCCTGTAAACTATCTTAAAAGACTTCAATATAGGTTTGGTTTTTCGTTTGTTCTTTTTTAAAAAATCAAGATTGTGATTCAGACTTTCTGTATCTCCTCTTCCTTGGGTTCCATATAGAGATTGAGATCACCTGCTATGATTTGTCTATTTTTTTTCTACAGATAATGTCAGTTTTTACATTTGAAACTTCAGATGTTTCAAATTCTTCTTGAGGAATTTTAGAGCTATGGCAAATGTTTTTGATGTAGTTTATGCTTCCAGCTTAAATTTTTGCTTTGCAGCAATGAACATTTTAATCAATATTCAATCATCTCAACCACTGACATTTTCCAAAAAAATTTGTCCATGTAAAGAAGTTAGATCTTAGGCATATCATTAAAACAGAAAGCGAACTTTTGCATGTGAGAATAAATCATTAATTGCTTCAAGCAGAATATCCGAATGGCTAATTTTAATATCAATATCAGTATTGATATTTCAATATCCTTTACCACAGAGACTTCTTTGCAAGTACTTAGGGTAGCCCTTGACTTCATCTTACATTGAATTGTAGTAATTATAGTATATGGTTTGGATAGTAATTATTTTCACATTAATTGTGAGCATACTCAGAAGATTCCACAGGTTTAGTCATTACTAGTTAGTAGTCACTACTCTACTACTCTAACTAGTGACTACTAGAGTAGTCCAGGAATCTTTACTGCCATTTTCCTAAATTTGATCTCAGTTGACAGAAATCTGAATGTGCTCTAGAGGACTGCTTATCAATATTAGCGTGTCTACAAATCACCTGGGGATCTTATAAAATGTAGCTTCTGACTTAGTAGGGTAGGGTGGAGACTGAGATTCTGCATTTCTAATGAGCTCCCTGTCAATGCTGCTGGTTCGTCTGGACCACACTTGGAGGAGCAAGGATCTCCAAGACTATTTATGGGCCACATCTGAATTTGGAAACTTCCTGATATCAAAAAATAAAAAGAATAAAAAAGATAGGAGAGAAATGAGAAGCAAGCTAGGGGTAAGCATAAGGTAACGAGTGAAAAGAAAAAGAAAGACTTTTGGGGAAGAATGAGGCATTTCCCCCAGAGCTAACAGAGAGTATATGGTTTGGCTGTGTCCCCACCCAAATCTCCTCTTGAATTGTAGCTCCTATAAATCCCATGTGTTGTTCCCAGTGGGAAATTATTGAATCATGGGGACAGTTTCCTTCGTGAGTTGTTCTTGTGGTAGTGAATAAGCCTCATGAGATCTGGTGGTTTTATAAAGGGAAACCCCATTCGCTTGGCTCTCAATTCTCTCTTGTCTGCCTGCATGTAAGACGTGCTTCTCACCTTCCACCATGATTGTGAAGCCTCCCCAGCCACGTGGAACTGTGAGTCCATTTCTTTACAAATTATCCAGTCTTGGGTGTGTCTTTATCTACAGCATGAGAACAGACTAATATAGTGAGTCCATATCACATAAGACAGCAGAGAAGGAGGGAAGTGAATCTAACTTTTATTCAGTGTCTCCTATGCAGCCTGTATCCTGACATATTGCTACATGTTTATATATGAGTGGATAGATAGATGTCTACATCTGAATATATGGAGAGATGTATGCATACATGGAGGATGGATGAATAGACAGATACAGATAGATATTCTGCTTTGTTTCAAAAGCTTAGAGAAGTTGTAGGTGTTCTTGCATGCATATACTGCTTAAATCCTCATAATAGCTCATATATATACACACACACACACACACACACACACACACACATATATATATACACAGAGAGAGAGAGAGAGACAAAAAAGCTGAGGCTCAAGTCCTTTATTTAAAAACACAGCTCTAGGGCCATCTAACTTCCAAGCTCTAAAATCCATGCTTTGACAAGCCAGAGAACCAGACACGGTGAAGAATGATGAGAAGACAGGGACATAAGGAAAGTACTGGAGACTGGGGTGAGACAGTGCACAAGGAGCAGAAACTAGAGAAGAGAATGTGGAAGAGACATGTGGAAAGGTCCAGGAAGAAAGGGAGAAGAAAATGCAGGGACTGCCAGGGCTACAGTTCAAGTGGATAATTCCAGTCCTGGTAGCAATTAGAGCTGACCTATTTGGCAGTGCCTGCCCCTCTGCAGGGGTTTGTTGCCACTTTCTTTCCTGCCAAGATTGTTTACACAACCTTTTTTAGCCCTGGCTAGAGTAGCCTGGTTCTATCCAGCATGGAGAATTTGGTTTCTATTGCAGGAAGTCAGGGACCCCGAACGGAGGGACTGGCTGAAGCCATGGCAGAAGAACATAAATTGTGAAGATTTCATGGACACTTATCACTTCATCAACCCATACTCTTGTGATTTCCTATGCCTGTCTTTACTTTAATCTCTTAATCCTGTCATCTTCGTAAGCTGAGGATTAATGTCGCCTCAGGACCCTGTGATGATTGTGTTAACTGCACAAATTGTTGTAGAGCATGTGCATTTGAACAATATGAAATCTGGGCACCTTAAGAACAGGATAACAGCGATTTTCAGGGAACAAGGGAGATAACTTTAAAGTTTGACAGTCTGTGGGCTGGGCAGAACAGAGCCATATTTCTCTTATTACCAAAAACGGGTAAGATAAATATCACCTGGGGAAAATAATGCATTCCCAGAAGAGGCCTCTGAATGGCTGCTCTCGGGGTGTCTGTCTTATGCAGATGTAAATAGGGCTGAAACACGCCTTAGTCTCCTTCAGTGCCCCCAGGCTTGCTAGGATTAGGAAATTCCAACCTGGCAAATTCTAGTCAGACTGGTTCTCTGCTCTTGAACCTTGTTTATCAATGACAATGCATGCACAGCTGGACATGGAAGTTTATTAGTGATTCTAGTTTCACCCTGACCTTGTGATCTCACCCTGACCTCCTGCTTTGTGATCTTTCATCACCCTTGAAGCATGTGATCTCTGTGACCCACACCCTATTCATACATTCCCTCCCTTTTGACAATTGCTAATAAAAACTTGGTTTTACAGCTCAGGGAGCATCACAGAACCTGCCAATATGTGATGTCTCCCTCAGACACCCAGCTTTAAAATTTCTCTCTTTTGTACTCTTTCCCTTTATTTCTCAGACCAGCCAACACTTAGGGAAATAGAAAACAAACTACATGAAATATCAGGGGCTGAATTTCCCCCATAGGTTTCCACCTCTACTACACTACCAACTGGAAAGAAGAGGTGTACTGAAATCTAGGTCGGGGAAGCTGTGTAGCAGAAACTTGGGGACCTCTAGAAACTGCCTGTCCCCCATGCCCACTGGAGTACAATGGAACCAAAGGTACTCCATTCTCAGCAGCTTACTCTATCTTGACATTTTCTTTTGACTCAGTAGATCCTTTCAAATCCCCACCTCTGAGAGGATCCAGCAACAAAATCCTCCAGTTACTTTCCCAGTTGAAATAGGTTTATTTGTCAGAGACCAGGTGTCATTTAAAGATACGGAAATAAAAGGTAGGGACACCTTATAACCCACCCAAAATTGGGGGGTGGGGTATATAGTACATATCAAAATAGAAAAATAAAGTTTATTGTAAACATTGACTGTGATAGTATAATACTTTAAAATCCTGGAGGACAAAGCTATTAAATATATGCATAGTATTCAGTTGAATCCTTTTTTCCCCTATACATACCTATGATACAATTTAATTTTCAAATTAAGCACAGCAAGAAATTAAGAATGATAGTCTAGGACAATTTTAACAATATACTGTAATGTTATGTGAATGTTCTCTCAAAATGTCTGAACTGCAGTTGACCATGTGTAGCTAAAGCCACAGATAACAGCGACAACTGTACTGGATTTTCTTCCTAGTGAATTCCTGTCTACAGACTCAGATGAGTGTTTTGAGTAAAGGTGAAGGCCAAGGACTAAAGCAAATGTCTTTCAAAGGTTTAGATGGCATCATAAAAAGCAGATCTTCAGTTATTCTGTGGAAGTTTTGATTGCTTTCTGAACTCAGTGACTCCATCTTACTCACACCTTTATTTCCACATATTTTAATGTGAAGAACAGTTAAGTTCAAGAAGCAAGGTACTGTATGCTTGCTGGGCAGTATACTTCAATAAGAAGTCTATTTTTGGCAAGCAGCATGGGGCTTGTCTTCTACTTCTGGGAGTCTGACACTATGGTAGAAAAGGGATTATTTTTTAATTTAGTTTTTATATTTTCAAAGTTACACATATTCATGTGATTTAAGGAATCAAATGGTTTTATGAGGCTTTTCTGGAAAAACAGGAGACTCATCCTTGTCCCCTCCTTTGCTCTCCCTTTTCTTGATCCCCAGAGACAACTGTATCTAACTCTCACCACTGTTTCTTTCAGCATTAACCTCCATATCTCCACATATCACACTATTTCTTTATTTTTATGTTTAGGCTCCATTAGGCTGCAAAGTCAGTTACCACTTATCCTTCTGCCTCCCAGCTTCCAAAATTTTGTTGCTATTATTTCTCTTCATTTTTCCTTGTATTTGTGGTGGCTTCCTCTTCCTCCCCGACACAAAAAAAGCCTTATTATTTTGTGATTTCTGATTTAAGCAGGGAGTTGAAGTTCACGTGTATGGTCAATCAACTTTGACAAAGCTGAAAGTCCTGTTGTTTCATACTGATTTTTCCTTAGCATAGTGCTGGATTATGTCACATATCATACATTTAGGACTAATTTGTGCCAGTAGAGCCATATAGGATAATATATCAGTACGATGCATTGAAGTTAAATCAATGGTTTTGGAGGTAGGAGGCCTAGATTTAATTAAAGGTGTTGCCACTTACTAATGGTATGCATTTAGCGAGGCACTAAACCAAGCCTTAGTTTCCTCATCTGTAAGTGGCAGAAACCATATTTAATCCACAGAATGATTAAAATAATTAATTTAGACCAGATGATGGATAAAAGCACTTGGCCCACAATGTACCCTCCTTGTGGAGCAGAATTACAAGTGAACTGAGATTGAATTAATAGATAGTACTTCGTGTTCTTTCTTATAACAGGTACTCAATACAATATTTGTGAGGTGAATGAATGTCTTCTCTTAATGAAGTATTTCAGAAAAAAAAAACATTGAATATTGAGATTCATTAAATGCTACATGAATCTCAAAACAAGCAAAATAGCAAAATTAACCTTTACGTTTTAAAGTCTTTCTAATCCCCTCATTTTCTTTCATTGCCACAGAAGACTGTATTTTAAACTTTTAATTATTCCATTTCTCTTAAAAAAAAAAGTCATGGATGCACGATTTTAAAGAAAGAAAAGAGCAGCCTCATCAGCTCTTTTCTAGAACTTAGACTAGCCTCTTAGTTAGATTCCTCATTTCCTCTCCCTTAGTCCCTTCCCCCCAATACCCTTTCATCACCACGGAAGGGGTGATCTTTAAAAGAAAAAATTCTTATCAGAGCAAATCACTCCCCTGCTTAAAATCCCTCTTTGACATCCCATTTTTCTTGGAATAAAAACAGAACTCCCTGGCAGAATCTACAAAGCCTTGCAAAGCTCCAGCCTCATCTCCAGTCCTGTTTTGTAACCCTTGCCCACTGTTTTCTTAGGGTATCAGCTACACTGGTTCCTTTCATTATTGAAATGTGGCAAGCTCCAGCCTTCCTCAGAGACTTTCCTCTTGCTTTTCCCTCTGCTTGGAATGTCCTTCTTCAGTGTTTGCCTGGCTAACTTCTACTCATCCTACAAGTCTGCCTGAATATCACCTCTCCTGGAAACCTTACCCTGACCCCAAAAACTAAGATTCTCTTCTTGGTTACTTGTTGAGAGCCTGGTACTTCCCTTTTATAATGCTTACCCCAGTTGAACTTCAATAATTGTGTAATTAATTACTTAGTTCTGTTTCTCCTCCTCAGTGTAAGCTCTATAAAAGGCAGGGACTACATCTGTTTTCTTTACTGCTTTATCCAGGTTAAAGGAAAAAGTTTAGACAAATTAAATTTATTAGAGTTTAATTGAGCAAAGAACAATTTGCATATCAGGCAGCCCCCAAACCATAATGGGTTGAGAGAGACTCCAGTGCTGCCATGTGGTCAGAAAAAGGAAACAGAAAAAGGAAAGTGACCTGCAGAAAATGGAAGTGAGATACAGAAACAGCTGGATTGGTTACAGCTGGTTTTTGCTTTGCTTTATTTGAAGAGTTGGCCTCCTGTGATTGGCCGAAACTCAGCGATTGGTAGAGGAGTAAGTTCCAGTCTGTTTACACATCCAGTTCACTATGAACAAAGAAATCTTTAGGCAGAATTTATAAGGCGGTAGCTTTAGGCTAAACTTAATTTAACATCCACAATACCATGCAAAATGTCTTGTACATAGTCATTTCTCAATACATATTTGTTGAATAAAAGGATTAATGACTATAGTAGAAAGGAAAAAAGGCTACATTTTAAATATATAATTTTAAGGACCCTGTTTTTATTTTCAGATTCTCCTGCTGGGTTAGGTAAACGAATCTGCTGTAGACCCAATGGCTTGACAAATGCTTACTTTTGACTCAGTCTTTGAAGCTAAGAGAATTGTTTGGGAGAAGGGGAGAGAACCTAGGGGGAAGAAGTATGAAGGTTATCTCTTTGCTAACCAAGTTCTGGGCAGTGTCAAGAAGGGAAGGTGATTGTGCTGCCACTAATGCACCTTCAGTTAGACCATGTGTCCCTAGCTTCCAGCACAGTGCTTGCATAAAAAAGATGCTCAATAAATATGTGTTGAATTAATGGATAAAGGTGGCCTTTTTACTTCGCCATATGCCCACCAAGCTGCAAGTACGCTTTGTGACTTCCTCTTTAATGCTGCCATTGAAGATCACTTTTGCACGTTTTTAGCTGTATGTTTTGACAGAGGGAAAGTCAATATATTATTTGTGTAGGCTCAGATGAAGTCATGCTATTTAGGGATGATTGTCCTAAGCCCAGTTTGGAAGAGCCCCATTTATTATTCTAATTCGTAAATACTCCACTACACATTCACAAAAAGTATTTCTTTTCAAAATCTCTGCAAATCTCACTGCTTAAATCTAATGTAATTTCTGGAAAAGGAGCTCATTTTGAAAAACAACAAAGAATTGAGCTATAGTTTCATATGAATGGCAATGCCAAAATATTAGTGAAGATTTTCTGCTGGGGATCACTTGGCTCCAAGTGAAGACAGCATGGTAAGTGCTTGCATAAAAAAACTAAACAAGGCCAGGCGCGGTGGCTCATGCCTGTAATCCCAGCACTTTGGGAGGCTGAGGCGGATGGATCACCTGAGGTCAGGAGGTCGAGACCAGTGTGGCCAACATGGTGAAACCTCATCTCTACTAAAAATACAAAAAATTAGCTAGGTATAGTGACACATGCCTGTAATCCCAGCTACTCAGGAGGCTGAGGCAGGAGAATCGCTTCAATCTAGGAAGTGGAGGTTGTAGTGAGCCAAGATTGTGCCATTAGCCATTACACTACAGCCTGGGCAACAAGAGCAAGACTCCATCTCACACACACACACCAAAAAAACCAAAAAAAAAAAACAAAACAAAAAAAACAAAAAACACCCACTAAACAGTTTTATTTCACTGGACTGGGAAGAGGTATCCAAGTTCACATGGCTCTAGGAGATTCACAAAGCGTGTTTGCAGACTTTATGACATTCTTAAAAGATTGTGATGAAATGGGGAATCCCTTTCTGGCATTTAAACGCTGTATATGTCTAGTAGTTTCTTGAAATTTGTCAGCTAGAGCTTTATTTATTCAGCTCAGGGATAGCAAATTACCTCAGTGCATGCCAAGACAATACACTGCTAATGGCTGCTATAATGAGAAAAGTTCTGAGGTCTTACTTGGTCTCATCCAGAATGTGTTGTCATCACTTAGCAATGATAGCTGTGAGTTTTAGAATGGGGATTGGTGGAATGCCAGATATCCTTTCTTTAAGGCTTTTTTTGTTTGGTTTTGTTAAAATTTAAATCTAAAAGTCTCATTTAATCTTCACATAAACTCTATGAGGTAAGCACTGCTATAATCTCGATTTTTTTTTTCAGATGAGAAACTAAGGTAAAGATACATTGTTTCCCAAAGTATTTAGTCAATTAGTGATGGAACTTATATTTGAACACATGCTTATCCAAACTAACTCCAGAGCCCAGGCTCTTAACTGCCACATAATATTTCTTAAGAATTCTGAAGCATTCATATTTAAAGCTGTTAACACTTATGCATACCCTAGAATGAATTTCTCTCTATTGTCTTATCTAAAATAAGAAAATACAAAATATTAATAAGGCTGGCAAGGTTGAAGACAAACTTTACCTACTTTATAACACTGTGTAAGACTAATTTTTTATCTAAATATCAAAAACAAAGTTTGGTGTATGACTACTCTAGTGAAGGAAATATGAATTATTTCTGGATATTTTAAGATTGTAATGCAATGCATGTATATCATTTATACCTCCACATCTAACCTAAGTGGAAGTACTACTCCTAGATTAGATTTTTCACTCATTGAAACTTTTTATTCTTAAAGTAATGGTGTTAATCACCATGCCCTGATGAGATTCTAAAGGTACATAATTATATTTTGCTTTCCTTAAACACTTAAAGCATGTTCTTTTAAAGGGATTACCTATTTATGGAAAGATACTGCTATCATTTCCCCCAAGTGTTTATTTCTGTAATTAACTGTTAAATTATTTATAAATGTGCAATTTATAGTATCCACATAAAGTAGCTTGGCTTTTACCCAAATGCAGAGAAAACAAAAAACAAAAAAAAGTCTTCAAATATTTTTAGATGGTGTAAGAAATGTCAGAGCATGCTTTGATTTATTGCCTGTTTTCTTTTTTTTTTTCATAGAAAAATCTGTCATTGCTCAACCAATATTTGTTTTTGAAAAGGGAGAACATACTTTTAAGGTAAGATTGTCTATTCCTTTGTTTAATTTTACTTTGACAAAGATAATTATATTTCAGGAAGCTAGTTATCCTGAAAGATATCACTGCTGCTTAGGTTTATGCTGTTCTTTACCAGCAGAGTAGTGCCTCCAGATTATTGATATAGTCAGGATTTACAAACATCAGTTTGGCTGCAATGCGAAGCCAGAGACCTTGTCTTGGAGCTATGGATAACATACTGTTTCATTATAATAATATCTTTATTTGGAGTAACTTGAAAACGGGAGGAGCTGAAAGAGATTAGGAGGGCTATAGCTCCTCATATGAGTCCTCACCACTGACCTAGCCTAAAATCAGGTAAAAAAATAAATTCTAAACTACGATATTTGATTTTAAAGGGACCTTTTGAACTCTGCCTGTTTTTTTGGCATCATACTAAAATCATCCGTTTTGAAAGACCAACAGTAAGATTAGTTGCTGGGCGTGATGGCTTGCGCCTGTTATCCCTGCACACTGCTAGGTCACAGTGGGAGGACTGTTTGAAGCCTGTGGTTTGAGGTCAGCCTGATCAATAAAGCAATACCTCATCTCTACAAAAAAAAAATAAAAAGAAATTAGTCAGACATGGTGACATGTGCCTGTAGTAAGTCCTAGCTACTTGGGAGCCTGAGACTAGAGGATAGCTTGAGCCTAGGAGTTAGAGGTTGCAGTGAGCTATGATTGCACTGCAGGCACTGAAGCCTGGGTGACAGAACAAGACCCCATCTCTAAACAAACAAAAAGCCCCACTAGATTCTCACTTTACCTTATTTCTTGGTATTCATTCTTATCCATGCAGGTAATTTAACCTACTACCCACAAAAACACTAAACGTAAGAAACACTCAACCTCCAAGCCCTTGTTTAAAAAACATTCCTGGGCCCCACCCAAGAACAACCACTTCAGAATCTTGAGAATAGGTGCCTCAAAATCTACATTTTTAAACGAACTTTCACAAGTGAATCTGCAGTCATTAAACTATAAAACTACTGGACTAGACTTTTGGTTTTTCTTGACTATGTGCCTAACAAATGAAGGTGAACTGCTTTGTCCTGGCCAGGCTAATTAGCCCTGGCTTCTGAGAATTCTGTAAAGTGGCAGGGTGGAAATCTGATGTAGTAGGTTGGTGCAAAACTAATTGCGATTTTTGCCATTACTTTTAATTGCCAAAACTGCAGTAACTTTTGCACCAACATAATACAAAGGCAAATACTCAGCTCTCCTCAGTGGTTTTGTTTCCTTTCAGAGACCTGCAGAAGACACCCTGTATGAAGTAGCAGAACCAGGTAATGATTTTCATCCTGTATTCCAAAATCAATCTTCATACAAACAAAATTAGCAGACACAAGTATTTTGGCATGTGGCACAGACTGTGTGAAAGTTAATGTTTTTTCTTTTTTTTTTTTTTT
>NW_012107408.1:1016410-1044594 GCF_000951045.1 Mandrillus leucophaeus
GGACGGTCTCGATCTCCTGACCTCGTGATCCGCCCGTCTCGGCCTCCCAAAGTGCTGGGATTACAGGCTTGAGCCACCGCGCCCAGCCTGTTTTTTCTTTTTTTAAAATATGCCAGTAGATTCACTTTTGTTTTGAAATATGATATATAGGTCCCTGAGAACACTGATGTTAGTGACTAAAATTCACTGTGCTCCACTCCCTGCCCCTCAGCCTATCAAAAACATTCTCTGTAGACCTCAAAATGCATATACAAATTATTGCTGACACCAGTCATTTCTAATTGTTTCATACTAGCATGATATGCCTATAGGTTTATAATCAATCAGCAACCTATTAACCCCAATATTTAAAATAGTGATAGAAGGGTTAATGTGTTATCAAATGATGATCTGTGTAGACAAAAGAAAATTCTGTTTATCCTACCGTATCATGAGTTGAGGATACTTTGTTATTGCAAGTAATTTTAGCCTTCCCATTGCTTTTCTTGCAGAACGTAATGGTTTTTCAAGAAAGCGTGTACGGTCTTCATCTTTTACTTTTCATATTACAGATTCTCAGTCCCAGGGAGGTATGTATAGCCTTGACTGTTGACTATTCACTGTTATGTTTATTCTGAATGCAAAATTACTGAGAAACTTTTCAAAAGAGTAATGTTAAAAGCTTATCAACTGAATAGTGTTTATAATATATTGTTATGTGAAAACAACAAGCTATATAATGGTACAGTGAGTCAGTATTTAAACATTCCATTTATCAGCATTGGAAAAAATACCAAAAGGACATAAGCCACAATGATAGCAGTGGTTATCTTAAGTAGAGGACTTGCAGGTGATTTGGTCTCCTCCCCATCTCCCATGCCTTTGTATTTTGCTATGTTTCCAAAGTTTCTGCATTGAGCACGTATTAGCTTTGTAAGTAGGGGAAAAGGCCATTTTTAAAGTAACCATTGGCTGGGTGCGGTGGCTCACATGTGTAATCCCAGCACTTTTGAAGGCGGAGGTGGGCAGATCACGAGGTCAGGAGTTTGAGACCAGCCTGGCCAACACAGTGAAACCCTGTCTCTACTAAAAATACAAAAAAAAAATTAGCTGGGCGTGGTGGCAGGTGCCTGTAGTCCCAGCTACTTGGGAAGTTGAGGCAGGACAGTCTCTTGAACCTGGGAGGTGGAGGTTGCAGTGAGCCGAGATTGCGCTATAGCACTCCAGGTGGGTTGACAGCATGAGACTCCCTCTAAAAAAAAAAAAGAAAAAAAGAAAGCAACCACCTATTTAAATAAATGGATGCCTACCCTTTGAAAATAATTTTATCATACACTGTGTTCCGAGTAAATCAGTAACTTAGTTTGCTTCTCTTCTATGCTGAAAGCACTCCAGTGATTCCTTTTATAATGAGCTCCATGTCTTCCGCCTTGTAATACAGCATCTATGTATATATTTCTCCTCCACTGTGAGTTCCTTGAGGTCATCTTCATGGCTGATAGTGTCTTACATATGGTGACCATAAAATAAATATTTACTGTTGAATGGAATTGAATGGAAATTAATTTATCATTCTCATCAGATGTACTCCTTATTTACATTAACAAAAATAAAGACTTTTCTAAATTAGTGATACAGAAATTTTTCCAAAACAGCAAAACTCCAAATGAAAACAAAACAAAAAACCCACTTTCTAAGTGACTTTAGTTTGCAATCTGCTTTTAGTGTCAACCTTGTCTCAGAAACAAATGAGATCTTCATCCGTCACTAACCTCCCCCAACCTTCCCCCATTCTGGGTCAGGTAATAAAGAGTTTCTAGAACTTCAAGCCTGACACTCTGACTTTTCAAAATCATTCTTATTAATGATGACTTTTCTTTCTTAGCTACTATCATAAAATGCTGACACCTTAGAAATAGATCACAAAGTATGCATCGAAGAATACCTTATGAATTCTAACTTCACAAATTCTGAGTACATGTTTTTACCTTGGGTAGAAAGTTTGAACTTAATTTTTTTTACGATTTCACATTTATAACAGCATTATTTTATTTAAGGCAGCCCTATAAAAGTAAGAACAATTTGCATTATTTTACTTCTTATTGTCCATCTACATAGTTTATAATGTGTAGTATTTAAAACATGCAATTATGCTTTAAATTCATATTTTAAGTTTAGCATATAAATCCACTAAAATTTCCACTAATTAAAACATTACTCCTCTTTACTTGAAATTTATAATGTTTTGCTTAGTAAAACTATTTTATCATAATAAAATATTTGAAATGGCATTTTCTCCACATTAAAATGATCTCTATTCTCATGTTTTCATTTCTATTAAACAATCAATTGCCTTTTCCAAGTTAAGTTTGCCACTAAGAAAGAAAAAGTACAAACTACTCTCTTCACTTGAATTGATCCCCCTCTACCCAGGAACTACAGAGTTTTTTCTTTTTTCCTTTTTCTTTTTTTTTTGAGACAGAGTCTGGCTCTGTCACCCAGGCTGGAGTGCAATGGCACGGTCTCGGCTCACTGCAACCTCCGCCTCCCGGGTTCAAGCAATTCTCCTACCTCAGCCTCCTGAGTAGCTGGGACTACAGGTGCACGTCACCATGCCCAGCTAATTTTTGTATTTTTAGTAGAGATGGGGTTTCACCATTTTGGCCAGGATGGTTTCGATTTCTTGACCTCGTGATCCACCTACCTCGGCTCCCAAAGTGCTGGGATTACAGGCCTGAGTCACCCACGCCCGGCCTGAACTACAGAGTTTTTCAATGAATAAATCTATATTCTTAGTAATAACTGCAGGCATGACTGAGCAACAGTCATGTACCTTTCAGATGCAGAAGAGACACTTTTTAGTGTCTCTAACCCTTCTAACCTGACTGACAAGCTCAGACATTAAGATAAACAGAGATCCTGGCCGGGTGTGGTGGCTCATGCCTATAATATCAGCACTTTGACAGGCCAAGGCAGGCATATTGCTGCAGGCCAGGAGTTCGAAACCAGCCTGGCAAACATGGCGAAACCTGGTCTCTACTAAAAATACAAAAATTAGCCGGGCATGGTGTTGCATGCCTGTAGTTCCAGCTACTTGGGGGGTTGAGGCAAGAGAATTGCTTGAACCCAGGAGGCAGAGGTTGCAGTGAGCCAAGGTCACACCACTGCACTCCAGCCTGGATGACAGACAGAGACTCTATCTCAAAGAAAAAAAAAAAAAAAGAGAAATAGAGATCCTAATCCCAGAGGCAAAGGTATTCTGTTTTATTGTATTTACTCATAAAACAAAGGAATGGCTTTAAGTTATCTATGCACCTGCTTTAATTCATTTTTTACTGGACACACACAAAGGAAAGCATCACTCTGTTTTATCTTGTGCAGAATGTTAGTGGTGTTCAGCAGGAGAAAAATATGGCTCATTTTTTGTTGATGTTCAGTAATAAAAGATAATAAAAAACATTAAATTGAACTCTGAAGTAAAGAAGGGATTCTACCCCAACATTTATGTTATAACACCTTAAAGAATACTTTGAAGAAGCAATTATTCTTTTCTCATCTTCATTAATTAAATGCCAAAGGTTGCTGTTTCTGCAATTTGCAATTGAGGAGATCCCTTTGAAATGTATAGAAATTCTATACTTGGAGCCATCACCACAGTCTTACCCCACCAACATGCTTGTAGAAAAATAACCTAGCACATTTGTCATCTTTACTTCTTTTTTCAGGTATACTCATTAAAAAGTCAGGGAGTGTGGGCAAACTTTGGTAACAGTTTTATAATATTCTATAATAGCTATATATTAATGCTGAAGGGCTCATTACCAATTCAGATTTTATAGTCTGTAGAATTTCTGACAGTACACTATTTAAAGATCTAAAAAAGGCTGCCTTTTCTCTAGTCACTTAATTTTCACTTAGATTTCTGAAAGTAAACAGAACTATGTAGCGGGACGCATCTGGCAATCCACCCCCCACCATTTTTTTCCTTTGAGATGGGGTCTCGCTCCCATCACGCAGGCTGGAGTACGATTTCCGCTCACTGCAACCTCCACCTTCTGGTTTCCAGTGATTCTCTTTCCTCAGCCTCACGAGTAGCTGGGATTACAGGCACTTGCCACCATGCCTGGCTAATTTTTTTTGTATTTTTAGTAGAGACTGGGTTTTGCCATGTTGGCCAGGCTGGTCTCAAACTCCTGACCTCAGGTGATCCACCCGCCTTGGCCTCCCAAAGTGCTAGGATTACAGGTGTGAGCCACCGCGTCTGGCCGGCAATCCCATTTTTAGCAGAGCCAGTGCTCCAGAGAGCACTACCTAGTACTCTGTTAGTGCCAATTGCGACATCTGCTGGTGAGTTCAGAACGGGGTTGTTAAGCCCCAAATAGTGTAGAATCTGACACTCTTCTGTATTAAAAAATTTTTTAATATTTTTTCTTACAGTGAGGAAAAACAATATTTTTATGATATCGACTCTTGTGCAAAGTAATGTTGATATAAAGAGTGCTGAACAAGGTATGTAGCTTCTATTTCAAGAACCTCAGAAATTGTATATTTTACCACCTATATTTTCATCTCCCTATATGTGCGTGTGTTGGGGGCATGGAGTTAGGTCAGAGTGACAAAACATGCAGAAATAATGCAAGTAAGCCAGGTTTCATGATCAAAATGAACAGTTATTGGGCAAAAGCTAGGCAAGGTGTGAGTGCTGGGGAACTCAATGCTTACTTGGACTTTGATTAATTAACACTAGTCCCTCATTTAAACATGACTTTAGAAAATAAGAATTATATTAGTTAAAAATAGGGAGTAAAGGAATATTGCACTAAAAATATATTTATCTTTTAATTCTATTCTTTTAAGGTCCTGTGAAACATTCTAAGCATGTTATTAGACCTGCTATTTTGCAGCTACCTCAAGCTCAAAGTTGTACAAAAGTAAGAAAAACATTTGGACACAAGGCACTGGAATCCTGCAAGATTAAAGAAAAAACAAATAATAAGGTGAGAAAGCCCAGGATAACAGGACTGATCTCAACCCTTCATCCTTCCTTTTGTAGGTTGTTTGGGGCCTCCATATCCAGAAATAGGAGTTGCCTGAGCTTTGTTTTGTTGCTGGGCTAGATAGCATAAAGCCCTTGGTAACCTTTTTAAAGTTGTACTCTTACTTTACATTGGAGAGTTGTAGTCTCACAAATCTATGGTCTCTCTAAAGTTATAAAGCTGAGTACTGGGCAGTAGAAATCTGGGGGTCTTGTGCCACAGCAATGACCCTATGTGAGAATGGGGACAGCAATGAGGTAGCCAGGGGCCATAGTCAGTAGTCAAAAAAGAGACATGGATTTTCTCTACATCGTCAACTGGTCAACATCACAGTGTATCTTTGCCAGTTTAGGTCATACCAGGGGTTCACTTCAGAGCCATATTCCAGTATAACAGGAGCAGAGAACTCCCTATACAGTGTAATTGGAAGGGTCTGGGAAGCCTCTAGAGACAGATAAGAATTCTAACTTCCTACTATGTAGTGTCTGAATCACTCTTTGTAGGCCTTTCTAAAGAGACAGTAACTTACACAAGCCATGCAGATACGGGTTTGGGGATATATTCAATTGCTGTAATGCTACCCCTGTCTTCCAGCAGAAGCAGACACAGGAGGAACAGGACTCAAGATAGGCAGGTTGGAATTTGACAGTTATTCCATCTTAGCCATTTGTTTCCAGCTGAACTACTGAGGATTGGTCACATAGTTTCGCTTTGTTTTGTTTTCCCTTAGTGAATATAAGGACAGAAACATTCAAGTGTAAAAAAATACCAGCTTGGTACTAATCTTGCCTCTGCCACTATCTTTGTTTAGCTAAACAAAGCACCCATTCAACATCTTTTTTTATCAGCAAAGTAAGGGACTTGAACTTGGTCAGCATTTACCAATATTTTTATATTTCTAAACCCTTTACTTTGTAAGATATGATTTGGAGAGATCCATTATGAACTTAAAAAATCATTTCATCATTTATGCATGCTATATAATAATTTTTAAGTAAAATATGTCTTCAATTTTAGATAAGTATATTACTGTTTTCATTTAAATATAATGTAATAATTATCACCAAGTTACATAATTCTTTACTTTTATTTAAGAAGTCATATGGCCGGGCATGGTGGCTCGTGCTTTTAATCCTAGCACTTCGGGAGGCTGAGATGAGTGGATCTCTTGAGCTAAAACGTTCCAGACAAGGCTGGGCAACATAGTAAAGCACTGTCTTTACAAGAAATATAAAAATTAGCTGGGCATGGTGGCATGCGCTTGTAGTCCTAGCTTGAGCCCGGGAGGCAGAGGTTGCAGTGAACTGAGATGGTACCAGTTTGGGTGACAGAGCCAGACTGTCTCAAAAAAGAAAAGAAAAAAAAAGAGTGATGCACGGTGTTTAACTTGTTTTAAATTATGTAATAGGAAGTATAATGTGTTGACTAATTTCTAAAAAGTTACATTGCATTTTAAAATGGCATGCACTATAAATACACAGCAAGATTTTAATTACACGCTATGACATCAAAAGTATATCAATATTTCTTTCTTGGCAGGATTTTTGTAAACACTGCATTGCATATTTTTAAAATAAAATTTATTAATATATTTCTTCCATTTTTTTTTCCTAAATGATCCAAGCATAAGAGAAAATTTCAAGCTATTGTTTATATTTATTTTTGAGAAAATTATAAGGTCTAGTGAATAAACCTTATTTCCAGTTATTGAAAATCCTTACTGTATATGCCCATCATTAAACAGAAAATTTAACGCCCATCATTAAATTTTCCATTTAGTGATCTTTGAAGATCCAGAGACACACTGTATATAAGATCCTATGTAAGAATTTTGACTAAATGAATGTAATTTAAGATTTGGTGAAAACTCTCTAGGTGGATTTTGCAGAACCATTATCTTTATATTTCTTATTAACTTGTATATCAAAATCAGATAAATTATTTTCATCCTATCATTAATCAATGGTTACTTAATATGTATAGATTAAACAATATATGCCTAAATAACTATTTTAACCAACATAGGAGTGAAAGCTACCATTTCGACTGAGGGCTACATCATCTGAGTGACTAGGTCATGAGCATGTACTTTGATCTTTGCTAACCATGGCACATGCTCTCTTGATACATATTTGTCAGTTCTCAAATTCTTGTTAAAAAAGAAAAAGTATTCAAAATTATTTTTATTGATTGAAATAAAAATTTAAGCGGAAACATATCCCATCTGGCTTTAAAAGATATGAACGAACTGAAACATCTTTGCAAATCCCTGGTCGAGGAAGGAAGGTGTCCACAATACATTGTAAATACTAGACCAGATAATTTATAGGGTTCCTTCCAATTCTAAATTTCCTCACTCTTACATTTATATATTAATTCAGGTATTGTGCATACACATATGTACATAAGGCAAAGTAACTGGGTAAGTTACCAGTTGAAAATTTCAAGATAAAGAGATGAGTGGGGTTTTCTCTTACACTGGGTGACTAGGATGGTGACATTTTTGGGTGTTACCAAGGATTACATAGTCCTGAAAGTGAGCTTTACTAATCCAGAAATGAGAATTAACCCAATTTGACTAAAATGGCAAAAATAACAAAACATAGTGGGATTTCTGAATGTTATGATATTCTGGTATTAGACAGATCTCCATTGTATGTAAGTGACCTGGACAAGTTATTTAAGTTCTTTGTGTCAGTTTACTCACCTGTAAAATGTGGATAATAGAAGTACAAAGTGTATAGAGTTGTAAGGAGTAAATGAGATAGTACATAAAATGCTTAGGGCAGTACTTAAACATAGTAAGTTTTCAATATGTTTAACTATAACTATTGTTTCCTTGTCTGATGGTCCTATAGTGAGGTAGTCTTTATAAACTTTTTGATGTATTTCTTTACTTTCAGATTTCTGAGGGAAATTCCTATTTGTCAAGTGAAAACTTATCAAGTGCCAGAATTTCAGTCCAGCTGTCTACTAACCAGCACTTTTTAGGTGCAACATCAGTAGGGTAAGTTAATAATGAGAAAACAGAAGGGTTGTCCTTTCATTCTTGCATTCTTTTATTATTATAACCAATCATGGAGAATAATTCTCTGACCTTGTATGGATAAACTGCCAAGATTCCCATTTGAAAGGAGATTTTATAGGAACACAAGTTTAAAATGTTTTTTAAAAATTTCTGATACTTAAATATTATCATATTAATACTGGATTGTCTTCATTGTTTCATTGACTTGGGTGAGAACTTTTTGAAAATGTATGGCTAAACTTTTATTTGGTTGGGCATAAATTATCTGGTTAGTAGATTAGGCTCTCTTCCTCTCTCTCTGGCGTTTTTATCTTTTATTTTGGCATTATTCATTTTTTATTGGCATGGGTTATATAAACAACAAGGAAAGCAGTATAAATCTGCCATATTTATTAGTATGTATTAGTATTACTAGTGATGAATAAATGTTTGATCTGAGAGATTAAAACTAGCTGCGGACATAAACTGCCTCACATGACTGGGCTCTGTCCAGGTGCGGTAGTAGGTGCCTTCTGTGCACATTGGGGATGCAATGACGAACCCTGAGCACATCTGTCTACAAAGAGAGGGCTTCCTGTCTTCAAGTTTCTCATCAGGAAAAACACTTTTAACATTAAAAAAAAACGTTTCTGGGAGGCAAAAAAATTTAAGCCAATGCACACTCAATTATAACAGATAGGGTTTTGCTTTTGCCCTGGAGATCTCTGGTTGCTAAAGGCATCAGCCACTTGGGGAAGGGAAGAGTGCAAATTAGGTATTAGACAGGGTGTGTTGGAAAAGCAAAAAGGGTTGGGCAGCCCTCCTGGCTGACCACACAGCCAGTGCAGTGATGGCCATGAGGCAGTCAGGACTGGTCTCTGTCAGTGCTGTAATAGCTGGAAACTGTCTTGACAATCACCTCTGGATGCCACTATTTGAATTTTTCTTTCATTTCTCATTAAATTCAAACTAACAAAAATGAGCAGTAAATTTGATTTACATAAATCTATTAAATTATCTGATTATTTCAAGGTTTAAAATGGCTTTATCCATGTATTTAAAATAGTAAATGCTTATTTCTTTTTCTTAGATGTCAACCAAATGAAGATAAATGTTCTTTTAAAAACGGCAGTTCCAATTTTGTTTTTGGAGAAAACATGGTAGAAAGAGTTTTGGTAAGATTTTGGTATATGTTTCTATTACTATATACAGAGCTGTCACTTTAAATTTCTAAAGGTAAATTAATTAAAAGTAATATTAAATTGAATAATACTTTTTAACTCCTGAGTTCAACGGCACATTTTCTTTCTTTAACTGGAAAGATTCTCCTGGGAAGCATGTCCTAGTTGTTAAAATAATAGAAACCCACAGAGGAAGGGAACTGTATAATTATAACATTATTACTGATATGAAATATTAAATAGTTCTTTGACTTGTGTTAAGCCAAAAGTACCCAAGGAAATCCCAGAATTATCTGCAATCGTTAGATAAGCTCAATTGGTAATGATATTTTAATAGTTTGCATCATTTTACAACAAGATGCATTTAAAATTATTTGCCAATTTTTTTTTTTTCTTTTTTTGAGACAGGGTCTCACTGTGTCACCCAGGCTGACGTGCAGTGGTACGATCTCTGCTAACTGCAACCTCCGCCTCCTGGGTTCAAGCGATTCTCCTGCCTCAGCCTTCCGAGTAATTGGGAATACAGATGTGTGCCACCACACCCGGCTAATATATACATTATATATATTTTTTGTATTTTTAGTAGAGATGGGGTTTCACCATCTTAGCCAGGATGGTCTCGATCTCCTGACCTCGTGATCTGCCCGCCTCAGCCTCCCAAAGTGCTGGGATTATAGGCGTGAGCCACCGCGCCCGGCGACCAGTTTGTTCTTATTAGTTAACCACAACCCTACTTTCAAGCTCTTACATCAAAAAGCATTATTATAACTTTTCTTTCCCTAGCTTTCAGAGAAAATTCATAGTGCTTTACTTGCCTAGGAGAATCTACTTGCCTAGTGAAAACCCCTCACTGTTATTACCATCATCCTTATTTAATGCTCAGCATCTTCTTGCAATGAGATAACTGCTTCTCTGGTCCCCACAGAACTCTGATCTCTAAGACAGTGTAATCTACAGTGGAAAATTGTACAGAAAAGTGAAAGCTGTGGGAAACCATGCCTATGGTTTTATCTGGTCAATCACATCTTCATATCTTTTCCAGCTTTCACTCAAGTCAGGAAAGTGGCTGAGATAGCTTGAACATGCCTAGCTTGTCTCAGGAATACCAGTTACATGAAGAATCCCAAAGAAGCTGCAGAGATTTTAAAACTCATGTACGGATTTAGATTAATAAAAGAACCAACTCGTTAAGCTAGTTCATTCCAATTCTTTTTTTTTTTTTTTTTTAGATGGGGTCTTGCTCTGTCACCCAGGCTGACATGCAGATCATGCAGGGGCATGATCTTGGCTCACTGCAACCTCTGTCTCCCTGACTCAAGGGATCCCCCCACCTTAGCCTACCGAGTAGCTGGGACCACAGGCACGCACCACCACACCTGGCTAACTTTTTGTATTTTTGGTAGAGATGAGGTTTCACCATGTTGCCCAGGCTGGCCTTGAATTCCTGAGCTCAAGCGATCCACCCGCCTCAGCCTCCCAAAGTGCTGGAATTATAGGCGTGAGCCACCACGCCCAAACTCATTCCAAAATTTTTAGGGCTTTCATATATTAGTTATTTTAAAGGCTTAGTTTATTTTAGGGACCCTTCTGTCATTCCCAAAATGAAGGTCAACTCACCAATCCTAGACCTGTGACCTATGCCTTTGGATGTGAACCAAAACGGACTAGCCTCCATGATGAATTTACAGGCAGTATATTTAGGCACATTTATTCCATATCATTTATTTCTAAGTTTGACACCAGATTAGCCACAGCATCTGTAAAATGTCAGACAACGCTTTCCAAACCTCACAGGATCAACTTTACATTCCACTCAATTTACCAAACATGTACTGAGTTCTTATGATATATAAAGCATTGATCTCAAATTTGGCTGCCTGTTAGAATCATCCTTTTAAGGATTTCTTACCCTTGGTCTCATCAGACCAATTAGCTCAGAATGCCTGTGGGTGAGGCCAGCTGTCAAGTGATTCTAATGTACAGGCAGGTTTGAAAACCACCTGAGTAAGTGGTTATGCAAGCTAAAGGAGACACTGTGCCCTAAAGGTGCTTATCATCTAATAAGAGCAGACAGAGAGATACCTATACAAATAAACTATAGTCAGGACTACAGGTTTGGTTTGAGAAGGCACTTGTGCACATTTCCTATGGGCATTTTAAATTTGGTTTATAAAGGAACCTGAACTCTCTATCTCTTTAAGTTGGTAATATCTTAAGGATAACAGGAATTATAGAGATAATTTGTGTTTGTCCTCTAATCCTGTAAATTTTTGGCCTTGCGATTTGGGGGCCAGGATGCACTCTTGGCTTATTGGCTATGTGTTTTTAGAGTGAGTCATTTAAACTTTCTGTGCCTCAGTTTCTATTTTCTTAAAATGGAAATAATTATACCCATCTCTACCAATTTTAAGGGAATATCTTGATGTCTAGTTAAGTAATGTGAAATAATTTTCAGTTCATAAGGGAAAAAATATAAGCATAAATTCTTAAGTATCATTGTTCTAATTCTCTGTGTTTTGCAGAGGGCTACACATTATTGCAAATGTCATGTCAATTAGTCTTTTTTGTGCAGGCCTTGATTACAACAGACATACAGAGCCCCAAGTAGCCTTAAAAGCGACTGTTGGCAAAAATTGTCTGGGAGGAAAAGTTAGGATTCTTTCTACAAAGATGTTCTCTGAGACATCTTGTGGGGGTCTTTGGATAACTTTTTTGTTTTCTTCCATAAAGTGGATAGCAAGAGTAAATTTCTGGGGACACTGAAATACTTTGGTATATGTTTCTGTTACTATATACAGAGCTGTCACTTTAAATTTCTAAAGGTAAATTAATTAAAAGTAATATTAAATTGAATTATACTTCTAACTCCTGTGTTCAAAGGCACATTCTCTTTCTTTCTTTTGTACCTCCTGGGCATCAGTTTAGTCTAGTAAGAGTGTGGAACATCTGTTACCTTCTTTTGTACCTTTAGACCTTTCCCATTGCCTCTGGGACTAGATCCCACCTGAAGTAGGCTGGTGGTAACTAGATTATATTTTCTGAGGATTAGAACTCAGGCTTTCTAACAATGGAGATGAATTCTCTGTTCAGCACACAGAAAGTCCAAAATAAAAACATACCAGCTGGGCTTATTTGCTGTGTTGAAACAGAAAAACAAAAGGGTCTTACTGCAAACATATAGGGATAAAATTAAAACTTTTATTAAATAAAATTAATAATGCATCTTTTTCCCCACTCAGAGTACTCAAAAACTCACCCAGCCTCAACTTGAAAATGATTCATACACCAAGGAAAAACCATTCAAATCCACTCCGAAATTTCCTGTCAACTTTTTAAGTTCAAGTAAGAATTCTTTCATTTGTAAAACATTAGATTCACCTAGTTTGTCTTGTTTTTTATGTTATTTATTAACATTAATATTTAATATAAGTAAAATTAATATTTAATATAAGATTTTAAAAAACAGTAATTCAGTGTTTCAAATATTTTGGTAAAGATTAAAGCATATAAATATGATTATCTGATATACAAGCTTTAATAATTTTTTGAGTTAATGCTATGCAGGAATCGATAAGGAGATTTTACACGAACTCAAGCAGTTTGAATTTTTGGAATCTCACTTACTATTGGAAAAAGTCAAGTAGATATATGTGGTCATAGGGGCAATAAAGAACTTTCACAGTAGAGAAAATGGGGACTTTTCAGTGTTTTTCCCGCATTTTCTCTTAGGAACAGACTCCATTAAAAATACTTCCCTAACTGAATCAGCTGCTGCATTCTCTTCCCAACCATCACGAAAATGCTTGCTGGAGAAAATTGATGTTATAACAGGGGAGGAATCAGAACATAATGTGTTAAAGGTCTGTATATCATGTTTTACTCTTTTTGGCAGCATTTACATACTTGGAATAAAGTTAACATGAGAAAAGACATCTTTAAAAATACAGACAGAAGTATAGTTTTCATGGAGACTAAGTTACTTAAATAAAAATGTTGGACGCTCTCAAAAATTACACCAGTAACTTATTTTCTTCTTATGTTTGTATGTGTACTTTGCAGGAAAATGGGTTGTTAGTTTTACAACTATTCACATTAGTCCCTTAGAAATACGATAGCCAAGTATCCTGCTTTAATATTTGCTTTTATAATTTGTGCTATTATTGTGATTAAATAATTCTACTTACACAGGTTTAACAATGTTGATACCTTGATTTCAGTCCAATAAGAATTTTATTTTCCTCCTAAAAAAGTTTAGAATTTCATAAATTTAGCTTCCTTTAAAAAAGTTTAGAATTTCATGTAATTCAAGAATTTCACAGATATACACTACAGTATCACAGGATTTTAATGCTGAGTAGTATCACCATCAGCACAAGCACATGAAATGTAATTACTACAACTTTACCTTTTTCCAACAAGGCAGAAATTTCCCTTTGCCTTTCTCTATCTGCTTTTCTCTAAACTCTCTCCATTCCTCTCCACTTCCTGTATGATCTACAGACACTTTTATTTTAACTGTGTCTCAAAGCATAACCCTTGGATTAGATTAATTCCAATCTTATTGAAGTAATTGTTAGGAGTGAGGCTCTGACATGCTGTATTTTTAACAGGCTGTTTAGGTGATTCTTGTACACAGTAGTAATGATTGTAGTGGGGTAACCTGTGGCATTACATCATACTTCTCCACATTACCATGCCGTCTTTGAAAATTTTGAAGCATGCAAATGGTTCAATGATTCCTTTACCTTCAAATAACATTATATAGCTCAAATAATTAATATAAAAGTTGATGTATATATAGTTTTAAAAAATCAGAAAGTAGGTATGGCATTCTACCACTGACAGAAAAAAAGAGGGGGAACATTTATATGTATTGGCATGTATATATGTACAAATATCTCTGGAAGGATAAACAAAATATTTACACCAGTGGTTACTTGTTGCAGGGGTGTAAATTGGTAGATGGGAAATAAAAGCTGGGGCCCCTTTTCACTTTGTATGTCTTTTTACTTTTTGATGTTTGAACTATCCAAAAGTTATATGTTTCTAAACATTAAATATATGTTAAAAGCTGGTTTATAAATCACTAACGAAGATTATTTTGGTAAAAGATCAGACACATGTAAATGTGTCATAACATAGGAAGTAACTTACCTTGAAAAAATTTTCTATATATTTGACATTTAAAAAATTGTTATTTAGATCAACTGCAAGCTTTTCATATTCAACAAAACAACACAATCCTGGATTGAAAGGGGCAGAGGAACGTTGAGACTGAATGATACAGCAAGCAGTGACTGTGGAACATTACAGTCAAGACTAAGTAAGGAATCCTTTTGTAAAGCAAGCGACGATTTCTCAGGATTTCTCATGTGTACCTATAATAATATAGGCACACATCATTTTCTGGAGATGTGCTATAAAATACACCAAAAAAATCAGACTGTTGAAAATATTTCTATAGGAGCTTCCCATTTCAAGTAGGCTCTCCTGTTAGACTGCATGGGCTCCAGTTCTGGCTCCAGCAGTGACTAACTAGTGACCTTGACAAGTTTTTAAATCTCTTTCTCTACTGTACTTATATCAGTTTAAAATGGGAATAACTGTAGTTCAGGACTTACTGAGAGAATTCAATGAGATAAAGCATGTAAAACACCTATATCAGAGCCCAGCACACACCTAAATAGTAATGTTATTATTATTTGAAATAATATGATGCAAATTATTTTGTAAAGTGAAAAGCTTTTCTAAAGGAAAATACTTGCCCCATAATTTGTCCTGGGCATCCCAGACATGGGATGGGGGTCAGGATGAAGGATTAGTCTCTAAGGAAAGAGATTAGTTTCCAAGGTGTGCAGTTATTGAATCCTGCAGGCACAGTGATGTTCAGAAGTTGGAGCCAGTCAAACCTAAAAATACAAGAGAGCTATCATTCAAAATGACACAATGGGCATTGTTCAGAGGTCCAAACTGAAAGACAGCACAGGGAGAGATCTGGGCAGGATGAATGGATTTATTGGTCAATTTTGAGAGGTCAAGACTTTGGAGGAGACCACAGGTAGACACTGGATCCAAGAATAAGGTTATTCGTTGAGTTTTGGATATCAAGCTCAAGAAATGGGTAAGAGATATAATTTAGACTAAAAGGATAGAAACAGTGTCTTCAGTTCTGTAACAGGCACGCAGATTTCTAAATCACCCAACCAAGTAATAGTACCAAGGCAGTTGCAAGTTATTTACTACTCTGGTTTGATTCTACTGCCTGCCAAAGGAAAAAAAAAAATCCCCAAACAAAAATAAAAAACAAAAAACAAACCCCAAAAGCAGCTTTCTTTTTATTATGCAGGTAATATCCATTCATTGTAAAAACTGGAAAGCATGGATTGAAAAAATTTTTAACAAAATCACTTAAAGGCCTATCTTCCTAAGATAACATCTGTTAACAGAATATATTTTTCTGACCCTTGTTTTCTGTATATATAAACGTATACATAGATTGTAAAAGTTCTGACTCATGGTGTTTATTTTGCTTTGTAGCCTATTTTTTTCTTTTACATATTACACCATGATTTTTCCACATCAATAAATATCTTTTTGCAGTATTCTTAATGGGTTCATAATATTTTCTTGAATGACTACACCATAATTTATTTAACTAATTCCATTTTTTTGGACACTTAAGGTTTTTGTTTTGGTTTTCTTCATTGTAAACAATTCACAGACGAATATTCTTCAGACTATCAGTTCTTAAAAAGAGTTCTAAAATTTTAACCACTTTTAAATATTACAGTAGAAAAGTGTAATTTCAGCACTTAAGATAAAAAAGTTCTCCCAACATAAGAAAGTACAATTTGAAAACCAAGTTATAATCTAGTCAAATCACAAGTTAGTATTGAATCTACAGTCTGAAAAACAACTACAAGATTTATTTTGCTTTTGAAAATGGTAAATTCCTCTGTGTCAACTGTTCTGTGGCCTGATGTAGTCAACTTCCTATTTTAGTTATGCGCAATCAAGGCAGTTTAAGGCTGATCCTCAATAGCAAACTCTGGGCCCAAATGAAGATTCAAAGAGCAAACCACAAAAATGTACGAATAACAGCTACTGATTTAGAAGACTATAGCATCAAAGTATTTTTAATTCAGGTAAGTGAGAAATTTCAGTGATAGAGGATTATCCTACTACATTAATAGATGTCTGCAATTACTAATTTGTTTTTTCATTTGTTATAATAATATGTACCATTGGCAAAAACAGCCATTCATTATGTCTGTTTGTAGTATAAGACATAAATTTTATGTGAAATTCAGAAATTAACACCAAAGTCTATGTAATCAATTGGTACTCATTCCAAGACATTTGTGTGATACATGCCATCAAATCTCTACCCTTTACTTTACTACTGAAATTTTGTGAACAATCTTACTGTGTTACCAAAGTGACTATTGTCAGGAATGGTTCCCAGGAAGAGGTTAGCAGACTTTGAAGCCTAATGCTTATCCTGCAAGCTGAGATTGAAAAAAGGCTTTAGGTCACTGGAAAAGAACCAGTGGGAAATGGAAAAATACAGAGCTAGCAAGTTAAAACAACCAGTCCAACAGCAAATTCCAATTCTGGACATGAGTAAATCTCCAAGGTAACAGGATGGGAGCACAGTTTTAGCTGTTTCTGGCAGAGGAATACTTGACCTCAAATACAAGATCCAGACCCAAGAGAGCTGGCAAGAATAAAGCCTTAAAAAAACAAAACAAAACCACAACCTCCCCCCCAAAAAAACTAGATTTCCCCATGGACCAACTGAAGACTGATTACCCAAGTTCAGGCAGAAGGTGACAATACAAATAAATTGGTTTCCATGTAGTAATATGGAAAAAAAGTTTGCAGGTGCCCGTGATGAAAATCCAAATTTATTAGTTACCAGTAAGTGTACTGTTAGGTGTAAGTGATATTGAGTATTAAAACGTTCAGGTAAGATGATGTACAAACCGCATTTACCATTTAAGGTATTAATACTCTTGCCAGTCTTCTGGGCCAGATTCCCCCTTGGTTTTAGGTGGGTAAAGTAGCATGCCAGAGACTGAGCCTGTTAATCATGACTAGATTCCATCCTCAGAGATGGTCACTATTAACATTTTGGTCTTATATTTTAGTATATACATGGAACTGGGTGTAAGTATATACACACATACATATATGTAGCATAGTGTACATACTGTATAATCTTTGGGAAAGCTACTTAGCCTTCTTTAAACTGATTTTATTCATCTGCAAAATGATGGTAACAATAGTACACTTTAGAAAAGCTGCTGAGATTAAAAAGCTAATATGATTGTGAAATATACATTTTACTTATCGATGTTAGTGAGTGTCTTCATGACATTAGTTTATTCTTCAAAAATTGTTTTAGTAGGTGAAAGAATTCTATTCTATTATGGACCATAATTTATTCCATTAATCCCACTAATGTGAATGATAAAACCTGGGTTTCAACTTTCAGCCAATTTGCTGACTAGCAACTCAGACAAGTCATTTTACCCTTCTGAGCCATAATTTCCTCATTCATAAAGGGAAGAGGGAAACAAGCTATATTTAGTACCTGTGCTGCCTATATTTTGCTAATATAAACGAAATTAATCATGAACCCACAGTTTTACTGAAGGAATTGAAAAAAAGAATATTTTAACAGTAAAAGTTATACCAACTTTATTGTTACCATTTTTATATTTTCATATGAATAACAACCATTAAAATAGTGTAGAAAAATATTGAAAAGCAAGAACTTCTGATGTATTTATGGTACAATACCATAGACTGCTCTAATGAGCTCAGCATATCCACAAAGCTATGTAGTTTGGAGGAATGTCCAAGCAAAGTGATGGACAGGAAATGGAAGTCTTTTTTCTCTGCAAGCCTACAATTTTCTACAGTGAAAATAGTGAAGGAGGGATGGTCTTAACTAATTTAAATTCAAATAGAAATTTTATATAACAAAATTTCACTCTCTCAATTTAAAATGTATACATTGGGATTGCTTATAAAAGTATACATTTTAGGACGCAATTTAGTTCAAGATTGTCTTTTTACTGCTTAATTTTTAGGGTTGTTAGCACCTATGTACCAATTTGTAGATTTATGCCATGTAATTCCTTCCTTATTAGTAGTGAAAGATTAAAAATCTGTAAAATGTAGCTAACATTAATGATTTTCTTAACAATGTAATGTTCCTCACGCAGGCCAGTGCCAAAGATACAGCATATTTGTATGCAGCAATACATCATCGTCTTGTTGCACTTCAAAGCTTCAGTAAGCAGAAAGATGTCAATCAAGCTGAAAGCCTGTCAGAAACAGTCCAACAATCGAACTGCGAAAGCTGTGATGAGAATGAGGATGATTTCATTCAAGTCACTAAAAATGGATCAGGTAAATAGCTTTTGTTTTGTTAGGTCAGAGGTTTAAAAACGAATTCTTAAGCATGATCCTCATATATTAGGTAGATTTTTTAACAAGTGGAACTGCTCTGTTTAAAGTCGGTGGTGGCTAGAGCCTTAGTTGTTTGGATCTGAGGAGTGGGTTTGAAAATCACTGTCTTCTATAAGTGGTCTTCATTTTATCAAGTCAGCCTCATGGTGATGCCTATGTCATTTGCTTATAAACTGCATAAAAAACTACTACATTGCTACCCTGAAATTAACCCTTCATTTTTATTTATCTTCACTTACTCTCATTTTATTATTGGCTATAATAGGAAGAAATAGAAATACATATAGTGAGTCCACCTGGTACACTTGGCTTGATACCCTGAAAATTCTGGTTATTCTCTTTTTAGAATTTGACTGCTTATAAGAATAACTAGATTGTACAAATACTATTTTCAAGGACCTATTTTGTCTAGGGGAAAAAGTACTATTTCTTTTATTGTATCAAGATTCACAAATAAAGTAAGGTTGAAGTGGAACCAGTGATAAACAGATTGTTAGGTTTTAGTGCTTATCTTGATATATGGATTTAAAACTAATATTCATACTTTGGAGAAAAACAATGTCAAACATAGTAAGCTCAACTTTGTTATATAGATGTAATTATTCCAATAAAGTCATTCAAGTGTTTTCACTAACAGTTTCACTTAGTCCTGAATTCTTGTTTTACAGAGGACTGAGTAATACAATTACAATGATAGTGTGGTAACAAGCATTTTTTTCAACTCTTAATCATTTTGAAATATTAAAGCTGCTTTAATCATACATAACTTAAGAATCTATCAAAGAATGTGCATAACTGGATGAAATATCTTCCTTTGCTTAATATTAAAGCTATAATCAAAACGAAAAATACACAAAACATGCAGATCAGTATTATAACCTGCTTGACCTAGTGATTCAGAGAACTAAGTTAATATAATTTTTCTTGCTACTTTAAGCAAATCTATTAAACAAATGGTTTATTAGTCTCTAAAGCATATAAAATAAATAAAAATTCTTTTATTTTATTATAATGTTTACACTGCCAACAATAAAATGGGGTCTATCAGAGAACTAGTTGGTACACATTAACAATGTCAATTTGAAATAAGGATTAAATAGCAAATTGTCTCACGAACTAATGACACGTGCTTATGATGTCTATATTCTGTTATACTGAATTTTAGGAAAGAGGTGCTATGTAACTATCTTAATAAAAAAACAATGAAAATAATGCAAAGCAAATGTCAATCATATGAACCCCCTTTCCCTTGCCATTTTTTCCCCTTTTCACTTAGTATCTTCTCCAGGAGGCATTAAAAACAAATGCTAAAATGTTATGGAAGCAATAAAAGGTCTAATTTTTTGCACTTTGTTGCTTATAAATTATCTAAATGAGAAATGTTACTTGTAAAAATGTATATTCTGCAGCTTTTATTTCAACGAGTATATTAATATTCATATTTAGTTGCATTCAATATTAAAAATCTACCCGAAATATTGTATAATAAAACCTTTTAAATTTATATCACAGATCCTTCTAGGTGGACTCACAGACAGTCGGTTGCCTGTTCATGAATACTACCTGCTATAAACATGACATCTACAAAAAGAGGGTTCACCCTACTGAAAATACTAAACCACCCTAACTAATGAGAAGATTCTATTCATTCCTTGAAGAGTTTTTATAGAAAAGTTTAAGATATGTAATTTGTTACAATTAACATTTTTATGTTTTACATTTAACATTTTGATTATTGTGCAGAAACTGACAGAATTTAAAAAAATAAATGGACTTCAGAAGTTCAAAATTTATCATTTTTGAAGAAGTTTATTTAGAATAGGATTTTATAACTAATTTGGACGCTTCATCACATTGATGGATATAATACTCAGAATTATAAATTGCTAGATTTGATAAATACCTACCAAAATGTTTATTTTTTTCAGTCACACACTGACCATAAAACAAATATTTTACTAAATTTCCAGAGTCATTTCTTTGAAAAACAGTATAATTGCATCATAACATTTCACTAAATCCTATTTATCTTCTGGGAAATGTATATTTTAATTTTAGCTTTTGGATTTCCTAAATACGATAAGCGTATATATTCATGGTATGAATTTCTTTAAAAAGAGCATCTGCTCTTGGACTTGTATCTGTTGCATCTTGTCAATGCTTGACTCATGGTCAGCATCCAATAGTTGTTAAACGAATAAATAAATATAATACATTACCTATGTATCAAAAAGCATGTATAAGAATTCCAAATATGTTAACTTGTTCTACTTTGTTTTATTTATGTAATTACATTTTCATTAATACTTTTGTAGGTATGGCTGTATAGAGAGAAAAACAAATGTATCATATATAGCCAAATGAATCTTTTTCTTAAATGCTATTATTATAGTAGGCTACAGTAATTTCAACAATTTTGCAATAGAGTTTTGATCCTCTTCTTTGAGATTTGTTTCACAGACACCTCATGAATCATACAAGAAAATTAGTCTCAGTACTTATAGCCCTACTTCATTTTTCAATTCAGTTTTATCACATCATGGCTTCAAAGTGACTTTTGATTGTGACCCCTAAACAATTCTCTGACTAGGGGACAAGAATTCATAATTCCAAAATGTTTCTGAAAATGTTCTGAACAATGACAACATATTTGGAATGAGGGTATAATTTCACTAAGTGATACTTCAAAGAACAATATTCATTTGGATATGCGAATACACACTTTCAAGTTATATTACTGTATCGCCATGCCTGTTATAAAATAATAAAGATATAATATATAAGTATTTATTAAGTCAAATCTCAGCTACTGCCTGAAAGTTTAGCATATGAAAGTTAAATTAACTCTTTTAGATTATGATTTAGTTAGTATAATTGTTCATTTTGTCCTTCCTTATAACTGAGAAAGCGTAACTTAATGTAAGGTAACTACTGAGAGAGGCCCATTCATTCTTCCAGTGATTCTAGAAGAAATATGGCACATAATATCCTTTACTTCTAAATAAAGGAGTCAATGACTCAGAAAATAAAGAGGAAAAATAAAGTTAATGTGAGAGAGATGAAGAAAAGATAGAAGGGAAAAAAGAGACATAGTACGAAAGAAAGGACAAAACAAATGGACAACAGAAACACTTTAAAAATCAAGAAGAGTGCCTCTGATGTGGAACACACTCAGCAAAAAATTTTCATTAGAAACATAACACAGAGAGATATTTGGAGAAGATAATAAAGCACTGGTTCTCTTTTATTGTAAGATCTTAGTTGATGTGGGAACATTGTGATTGCACTATCAATTGCTAAAGTGAAGAAGAGAACAAATAACTTTATTTATGTATTTTGTTTGTTTGTTTTTTAGACAGAGTCTCGCTCTGTCACCCAGGTTGGAGTGCAGTGGCACCACCTCGGCTCACTTCAACCTTCGCCTCCCGGGTTCAAGGGATTCTCGTGCCTTACTCAGCCTCCCGAGTAGCTGGGGTTACAGGCGCCTGCCATCACACCCGGCTAATTTTTGTATTTTTAGTAGAGACGGGGTTTCACCATGTTGGCCAGGCTGGTCTTGAACTCCTGATCTCAAGTGATCCACGTTGCCTCAGCCTCCCAAAGTGTTGGGATTACAGGCGTGCGCCACTGCACCTGGTCATCGTTATCCTTTTGACATGTTCATCCTTGTCACCACACTAAGGTAGAGATAAAGCAGTATCTTCTCAATGCTTGAAACATTTTAAGTTAAATTCATTCTATGATTTTCTTTAGATTTCTCCGCATATATCAATGGAAAAAATTAACTACCTTAATTTCTGATCTATATAGAAATTCCAGTGCAACAAAACCAAATATAGGGTTAGAATATCAGGAAAGCAAAGAAAGAAGTGAAAATTCCCAGATTATGAAATGGAAAAGAAGAACAGAAACATGATATTTAGCTCACAACTCTTTCAACCCGCTTTCTATACACTCCATTATTCTTAGAATTCTTACACAAATATTTAGTACAATTTTGGAGGAATAGTAGAAACATTTTATGACTTTTCCTTGTCCTGTATCTTCACCTAGCCTTCTTCTTTTCAGCTTTCCTATGTCCTTTCTTCACCTTTTATAAGGAGAAGTTGTACAATAACATCAGTTGTACAATAACATCCATTTTCATAAGTTATTTAGGTAGATCATTTCGAAGTATACATTTTGGATTTCCAAAACAGCTGTTTTTAATTAAAATTTAATTAACTATTTATGTCATTATATATCTTTTGTTAAGACAACCTTAACTTTCTTCTCTTTTAATAAGATTTTACCCAACTGTTTACCCTAATTATAGACAATTAAAATGTTCTCTTAAAAATATATTATTTTCCATCCATTACTGCCAAAGCAAAGAACCCTTTTTCGCCAGAATACATCCTATACAGCAGTGGTAACCAACCTTTTTGGCACCAGGGACTGGTTTTGTGGATGACAGTTTTTCCACAGGTTAGGGGGTAGGTAGGGTGGGGTGGTTTTGGGATGAAGCTGCTCCATCTCAGATCATCAGGTATTAGAGTCTCATATGGAGCGTGCAACCTAGGTACCTTGCGCAGTTCACAGTAGGGTTTGCATCCTATGAAAATCAAATGCTGCCTCTGATCTGACAGCAGGCAGAGCTCAGACAGTAACGCAAATTATGGGAAACAGCTGTAAATACAGATGAAGCTTCACTCCCTTGCCCGCCTATCCCCTCCGGCTGTGTGGCTTGGTTCCTAACAGGCCAGAGACTGGTACTGGTCCATAACTCGGGGGTTGGGGACCCCTGCTATACAGGTCTTAAGAGTATTTGAATGTCATAAAAAGAGGTATATATGTCTTCCAGAGAGTCAGAATGTACACGAAGTGCGGGTGGGAAGGATTCTAGGGGTTGGGAATGATATATTTTAAAACCTATGTAAATCTTCAAGTTGTGAATATCACAGTGATATATAATTTTTCCCATAAAATGTTGAGAACAGTTAAGCTTGCTTGAGATATGGCTATCACATGGTTGGTTAGACTCATTTACTAGAAAAGCACACCAGCCTCACCATAGATGGAGTTTGAGTTTAAAACTCAGTAACATTAAATCCATGAATGCCAGCAGTTTGGTTTGGGAGGGTGAGGTCGGTAGATTGCCTGAGCCCAGGAGTTCAGGACCAGCCCGGGCAACACTGCACAACACCCCATTTCTACAAAAATTTCAAAAAATTAGCAGGGTGGCTGGGCGCGGTGGCTCATGCCTGTAATCCCAGCATTTTGGGAGGCCGAGGCAGGCGGATCATGAGGTCAGGAGTTCTTAGGACCAGCATGGACAAGATGGTGAAACCCCGTCGCTACTAAAAATACAAAAATTAGCCGGGCGTGATGGCACGGCCTGTAATCCCAGCCACCGGGAGGCTGAGGCAGAGAATTGCTTAAACCGGGAGGCAGAGGTTGCAATGAGTCAAGATCATGCCACTCACTGCACTCCAGCCGGGATGACAGAGGGAGACTCCATCTCAAAAAAAAAAAAAAAAAAAAAAATTAGCAGGGCATGGTGACATGCATCTGTAGTCCCAACTACCTAGAAGGCTGAGGTAGGAGGATCGCCTGAGCCTGGGAGTTTGCAGCTGTGTTAGCCATGCAGTGCAGTGCCACTGCACTCCAGTCTAGGTGACAGAGTAAGACCCCGTCTCAAAAAAAAAAAAAAATTTGTAAACTATTTTTTTACACTGGAAGGAAGAATTATTGAAATGATTAGCCAATGTTTAGGCTAATCAAGACTTGATAGGGATAAGTTTTCTAACAGTATTACCAAGATTTCTTAATTTGTACCAATCTAGTGGATATAAAATATTATTTCACAATGATATTATTAGTATTTCTCTAATTTCTAATAATGTTATCTTTTCAAGTATTTATTCACTGTTTGTGTTTCTTCTAAAAAATGCCTGCTAACGCCTGGGGTGCGGTGGCTCACGCCTGTAATCCCAGCATTTTGGGAGGCTGAGGTGAGTGGATCATGAGGTCAGGAGATCGAGACCATTCTGGCTAAGACAGTGAAACCCTGTTTCTACTAAAAATACAAAAAATTAGCCTGGCATGGTGGCACACATCCGTAGTCCCAGCTACTCGGGAGGCTGACGCAGGAGAATCGCTTGAACTCAGGAGGTGGAGGTTGCAGTGAGCCGAGATTGCGCCACTGCACCCCAGTCTGGATGACAGACCGAGACACTATCTCAAAAAAAAAAAAAAAATCACAATTTTTGCAAAGCTAATTGTGTCATTTTCTCCTTTGGTTCCTCCTAATATATGCAGGATAAAAGACAAGTTCCTAAGCATGGATTTAACACTTTTCATTGTCTTTACCCTTGTCTACCTCTCTAGCCTCACTTCCCAGTGTTGTCTGCCTCTCTCTAAATTCTCTAGAAATTCAAAATTGCTAGTTCATAGCTTCTATGCATTTGTTCATGGTGTTTCTTCTGTGGAATTTCCTTCTCATTCTTGCTGATAATGGCTAATATTGTATTCATCATTTAAGGCTTAGCTCTTCACATTTCCAGAAAGCCTTGTCTAACTCTTCTTAGGCTGACTGAAGACCTGCTCCTCCAAATTTCTATAGCATTCTGTGTATAACTCCATCACTGCACAGACTTTAGGCTCCTCAAGGGCATGGACGCTTTTTATCATTTCATCTGTAGCACCTAGCAGGATGCCTGGCCTACAGTGACACTCAAATGTAATTTAATCTCCACGAATGTGTGTTACATGTGTAAGATTTAAGAGACATTATCTAAAAGGAAACTAGATAAGGATTGGAAATTCAGGAGAAAGATCTGGGCTAAAGACGGCAGTAATAGCTGAGGTCATGAAAGGGGCTAATATTTGCCAGGTGTGTACTGTGTAGTGGGCACAGTGCTAGGCATCCGTCATATATTCACAATTTTACAAGGTAGCAATTATATTTTATAAATGCAGAAGTAGGCTCAGGAAGGTTAAACAACCAGTTTAAGTTTCACAAAGCTAATAAACAATAAAACTGGGATTTGAACCAAGATCCTTCCATTACACAACACTGAATGAACTCAGGAATGTGTGTGTGTGACAGAGAGAGAGAGAGAGAAGGACAAAGAAGAGGCAGAAGAAGAGACAAGGAGACGAGGACAGAAGACATCTTGGAGATGGGTTTAGGAAGAAGTCAAAAAGGGACATAGAAATGGGAGAAACACTGTCAGGGACTGGTGTGTTGGGAGACAGTAAAAGATTTCAAGAAGAAATGATAACCATTCCAAATTCTTCAGAAAGATCAAGCAATTAAAGGACTGAAAAAAGTATTTTGAGTTCCAACAATATCTTTTGGCCACCTTGGAAACACTAGTAATTAGCAAAGTAGTGGGGAGAAGCTAGTGTACAACAGGTTGAGGAATGACTAGGAGGCAGGGATGTGACAATGATAAACAAGACTACTCTTTGGAGAATCAGCTATAAAGGTAAGGCAGGCAATATGTAAAAACCAAGGCTTAGAGGTTGTTTTTTAAAGAAAAACTTTAAAGATGTCATAGACATGAGCATATTTAAATACTGAAGAGGTAAACTCATTTGGGAGGGAGAATTCAAGATACCTGGGAGAGGATGCCTTCAGAAAGCACATTTTTTAGGAGGTGGAAGATGATATGCAAAATAACTATGGACAAAGGCCTATTCCAACTGAGATGTCAATGCATATGTTTGTAGCTGAAGTGAGAGAGCCAAAAATCTGGGTTTTTAATCTGTGAAGTGGGAAGAAATGAGGTCTGAGATTTCAAATATGAGCAACAAAACTCCGACTTTGATCCCAAACAGTTTCTCCCTACTCACTTTTTTTTTCTGTCCAATGGATCAATTAACATTCCCCTATTCACCCTGGCCTCAAACCTAAGTGTCATCTGTGATTTCTCCCTTTCATTCCCTTCCTAATATCTAATGAAGTTTAAAATAGTAAGACTACAAAGGAGTCTGAGCATAGTTATAGATGTTACCTCTAGAAGTTCAGGTTATTAAGGTTGTTACACTACACGTCACTATAAGCAGCTGCTGTGAGGCAAAGTTCTTGGTGAGAATGGGTCAGTGGCAGAACTTTACCAAGTAAACACCTATCGGGCTTCATTGTGCATGCTCCCAGTCCAATACACTACCTGGCACACAGCAGGCACACAGCGGGAACCAACGAATGAACGCTGGTGCTGGTGGGCCCGTGAGGAGAGTCACAGATTCACTGAATCGATTTGGACTTGGTAGAACCTTGGGGTCACCTAACCTCCTTTTTACAGATGAGGAATCTGAGGCCCAGAAAGATGAAGTAACCTGCCCAAAGTCCAGAAGCGACTTAGCGCCAGGACTACAAACGAGCAAACACAGTGCCAGGGGAAGGGCATCTAGGGAGCTGCAGGAATTGAACAGCAGAATGTGCACTGCCATTTGGTTTTCCCCTTACAATGGGACGTTTCCTTCTGTTCTCATCACACCCCAGCCCTGGTCCTGGTCCTGATCACTCCTTGGGTCATTATCCCAACAGCATCCTGTCCTCCTCTTCTTGCCTCCCAAGCTACCCAACATTCCCAAGCCAGATCAACAGTCATCAAACATTGCTTTAACTCACTCCATTCCAGTTAAAAGCTTTCAAATAATTCCAACCTATAGGACAAAGTCCAAATGACTAACATTCTTAACCCCGCGCTCTAGTCCTGCCTACTTTCAACCGTCGCTCCTCGTGGAGAAATGCTCCATTCTGCCAGGCTCCCCTACCCATCATCCTCCAAGTTCCTTAGGCCTCTTCGGGGGGCAGCGGGGCGGGCACTGGGTCCCACGCCGAGAGGATTTCGTGCCAGGTCACGCACACGGTGCAGCAGGAGCCGGGTCCCCCTCCCCAGCCCCCAGCCCGGCCCTGGACACACCAGCTATCACACGCCCTGGTCAAATGAACCAACGGGCACGTGGTCGGCCTGCAGAACAGAACCCGAGCGAGGACATGCCCGGAACCTGCCTTCCCGCCAGTGGCTCAAAACCCCACCCGCAGGCCCCGCGCCGCCTCAGACCGGAAACAGCTGGATTCCTCAGAGCGGCGCAACCGCCTAACAGAATTCTACCTCTTTCCCGGCCGCAGCAAATGGCGCGGCCCCTCGGGATCCGGAGCCGCCGCGGGTTCTGATTGGCCGATAGAGTTAGCCTGGGGGCGGGAGAAGAGCTACCTCAGGGAAGCTTGTGGAGCTAGGAGGTCGCCCCCGGGCGGCGAAGCGGCCATTACGCAGGCGTGAGTGAAACGAATAAACAAACAAACAAAACCCACTAGCCCGAGGTCTCCATTTCTTCCCCGCCCACCTTTCCCCCGCGTGGGGTCTCCGGTTTCCCAATCGCCACGCTTTCCCCGCCTTCGTCAACGTCTGGGTACGTCCCCCTAGCCGCGCTGGCCACGCACGTCCCGGCACTTAACCTCTGCCCGCCCGGCGCGAAGTTAGAGGCCGGGGTTGCGCGAGCGGCGCG
>NW_012107408.1:1044949-1130322 GCF_000951045.1 Mandrillus leucophaeus
TTCCGCCCCTCCCGGGTGGTGGTGGTGGCCAAAACCACCCGGTACGAGTTCGAGCAGCAGCGGTACCGTTACGCGGAGCTCTCGGAGGAGGACCTGAAGCAGCTGGTGGGTCCTGGCTCGGCCCCGCTTCGCTCCCGTGCTCGGCCGGGGCTCTGGTGGCTGCTGCGCCCCCTCGGGCGAGACCTCTCGGGACAACTCTTCCCAGGGCACCGCAGATGCCCGTCCTGCCTCTCTCGCGGCCCCCAGGTCCTCTGGTTTCTCCCTGGGTCCTCTTTGCCTCTGGGCGTGCGTGCGAGGGAGAGGCAGGGCCGGGGAGAGGGAGAGCCGGGGAGAGGGAGAGGGGCAGTATTCGTGCAGGGACTTCCGAGGCAGGGGCGCCGCAGGGAGGGCGAAGAGGGGCTGCCGAGTGGTCTCATAAGAGTGAGGGGTTTGGGGATTCGTTGGTGCCCTCGCCGACCCCGCCCTCTTTCGCTGGTTGGGTCCCACTCCAAGAAAGTGAGCCGTGGCCTGAGGTCTGGACGCCCTGCGAACTGCTCCCCAGGACGCCCCGAGAAAGGGGGCCCGGGGCGCCGCTGAGAGCTGCAGGGGGAAAAGGGCCGAAACTACCGCGGACACACCCCCTTTTACTCTGCAGGACTGCGAGGCCTAGGGCACTCCGGAAAGCCCTTCAGCCTGAGCCTTTTCCTTGCTGTAACGTGGTCGTTGGACACTACCAACTTGTTTTAAAAGCACAGGTCTTTGGTGCTGAGAAGGGAAAGGGAGAAAATGTGACTTGTGTATATACGTTTTTAAGGAGAAATGTCAGGACAAGGGGCTGGTATACAGGGTAGTGTGTGAAATAAAAAGCCTGCGACTCTTGTGCAACAATATCTCCACAATAGACCATATTTGATACGTTTATTAATGTATATGCAAAAAGATACAAATCCAAGAGAAAAACCAGAGTTTGAATCTTCCTGTTGTCAACCCCCGCCCCCCCAACACTTTAAAAACAATTTCTGATGCCATACCCCCATCCACCAACTTCAGGAAAAGGAGAGTGCCCGGTGCTACCATGAGCAATGTGTCCAGAAAAATCTGTTGGAAATCTCTTAATTGTTGGCACTGTGCACCAAAAGATTTTGGAATTAATTGCACGTAACTAATTTAGTTTAATGCTGTGCAAGACAAGACAACCTGTTGGAAACCTCTGGTATCGTGTGATCTTAGCGAAGTTATTTTTTTGTAGAGGCGTCAAAATGAAATTATAAATCATCTTTGCTTAAGTGCTGAATCTGTTGTCAACATTAAACATCCTGCTTCTTTGTTGGGTTTATTGAAGACGGCCTCTGCATTCACCTGATGGGAGTCTAAATTTGTAGATTTGTTTTCTGTTTCCTGAGTGTTTGAAAATGACTGTTTATAGAATACACTTGCATCATTTAAAGAATAAAACAGTTTGAACAGGAGGCTAGAGTAGTTGAGTTTGTGTTAGGGAGTGAAACTAGAGGTGAGGCATGGACTAGTAATGTCATAAGAAAGCACAGTGTTACTATTTGGGGAAAGTGGTGTGCCCTTTGGGTTGTACTAATTTTGCAAAGTCTAGCTTGTAGAATTTGTCAAATGCCATGTATGCATGAATATGTGCATACAGTTTTATCGAAGCTTCCCACAACAATTTAAAATAGCTCACTTGGCATGTTTAAAGTGTGGGATTAAGAGTGAAGAGCTCAGTTCTAGGCCCCTGGTTCTGTGTGGTTAACTTCCTATGTGTGTTCTCTGGGCCTCATAGGTGGAAATGATACTTCTTGTGTAGTATGGTCCGTTTTCAAAGTGCTCCACCTAATTCAGTATGTGAATTGCTGAGGTTGTACCAGATAGCCTCCAAGGTCCTTTACAGTGCTGGCATTTTGAAACTGTGGATAACGTTTTCAAGGCCTCAAGAAAATGGGTGACATCTCAGGATTAACTCTTGGACCTCTGAACTAGATTGCCACTTAATAAAAAACTTTTAAAATGTAGGGAAAATCAATAAGTCTGAAAAAGTCAAACTACCTAAGTGTACCCATTCTGAGTGGAGAAATCTCTAATAAGGTAAATATTTGTCTATTGCTAGGTAATGCTGTTTGGGATAAGCCAGCTTTGAAGTAAAACTCCTGGGACTGTAGAATACACAGTTTTGTAATTGCCAGGCATTGGAATAGTTTTTGTTGATGTTGTTGTCATTACAGTTTTATTGGATAAGTTCCTTACTGATTTGAATTTGTGTTATAGTTTATATCAAGGCCCATACTCAGAGTGCAATAGCATTAGTTGTAGCCCAGATGAGAGATTATTAATAGGCCAAAGAATACTGGGCTGTGTGAAGTTGTCCTAAAATGGGATTCTGTAATAGGAGTGATAAGATGATAAGTATTATTGGTTATATTGCTGGGGTAAAAAATACTAAGTTATGTGAATCATGTGAATTGGATATAAAAGAAAGTGGCCAAGTGTTTGAGTCTCACCATGGCTGCTGTGTCTATAGTGTCATGGTAACTTGGTTTTTTGTCAAAGCATTCTCTTTTGTTGTGGTGGTGGTTTTTTTTTTTTTTTTTTTTTTTTTTTTTTTGTAAAACAGGTCTGTATTAGGCTGTTTGTTAAAATGCAAATGGAAGATGAAGGATAGAGTGCCAGTATAATTTTATACCCTGAAGGCTGATGATTTTCTAACTTTGTAGAAATGTAAACAATTACAGGAAATATTTTTTAGTTGATAAGGCATGCACAGAATAGGTTTACATCCTTCAAGCTAGTCAAAGTTTTGACTTTTATTTACCCTTTCATATTGGTTACATTGCTTTATTTTAAAATCTTGTCTTTTTCCCCATTGATTGACCAATGACTTATCTTGTGATATCAAATTTCTGGTCAAATATTTTAGTTCTACTGTTTCATGACGTTTCAAAAGCCAGTAAAACTATTACTACAATTTACTTGCTTCATTAAGAGATATAGCTGTTGGCAAATGTGGAACTGCTATTAACAGGGTCCTTAACACAAATTAGAACTCTAGATGAAACAGAACTGACTTGGAAAGGATTTTGACACCAGAAACATACCTCACTGGTCAAAAAAAGGTTTTATTTAAAGCTCTTTTTCACCTGTCACCAAGGATGGGGAACTGAATAAGGGAAAAAAAATATTTTAATATAGAACAAATAAGAAGTCAGCAGTTTCTACCCTCCTCTCCGTCATTCCAGGTCTCACAACTTGGCAACCCTTTTATTGGTGTCTACTTTTAGTTTTGTTTTCTAAAATTCATAATGGGATAGAATAATTTCATTTAATAGTCTGCCGTGTTATTTGATTAAACTAGATGACTTGGAAGGTGTAGCACCTTGGATTTCCCTTTTGTTTTCTGAAGATTTTGTGGCTTAGGTTGTAGCACTTGGGCAGATAATACTTTTGCCACAGGGTATGCAATAAGTGTACCATGGTATAATTTTGTCAGGTGGTATACTTTTGCTACATTGTATGCAATAAGTATATTGTATACAATATGATTGTTAATCAAATAGCATAATTTGGAGTACTGCCGGAGCTTTCTAACTGAATCTTGCTCCTCTCAAATCTTCTAGACACAGACACCAGAGTGTCTATCTAAAGTGAGCATCTGGCCCTTTCTCTCTTCTGCTTAGAACTCCACAGAAGCTCCCTGTACCCTTTAGTCACCTAGAGTACTTGTTAAAATGCAGACACCTGAACCTTAGCCCCCAAGACTCTGAGTCAGTTTGTGGAGAATTCCCAGACTTTGGTTTTCTGAAGTACACACCTGACATTAATGACTCTGGCTGAATTCCAGGGATGTGTTTTATCCCTGGTTTGCATGTGGTCCCCAGTTACACTGAGAAACACGGTCATGGGCTCAAGTTCAGGATCTTTAGAATGACAGAAAAGTCCCTTCGTGAACTGGCTACCTCTTGAGCTTCACTTCTGATCACTTCTTGTCTTAAATTTCATATTCTGGCAATTTCAAACTGTCTTAATTTCCATGAGATGTTTTACTGATTTAGTTTAATTTATGGATCACTAGCACATAAAATGATTCAAAATGTAAAAGATACAAAATATTATACAATGAAAAGTCTTTCTGTTACTTGTCACTTGTCATTCAGTTTTGTCCCTGGAGGTAACTATTATCAATTTCTTGTGTTTTCTTCCAGAAGCAACCTATACCTACAAATCAACACAGTGAAATATTCTTTTTCTTTGCCTCATCTCTTTTTATTCAATGATAATATACTATTTAAGGTATTATGTGCCTTTTTTTTTAGCCTAACAGCATTTGTGGAGATTGTCATAAAGAGCATTCTCATTCTTTTTAAAAACAATGTGTATATAACTTCATTGTGTGTCCTAATTTATCTTCTGCTATTAAGCACATTCTGAAATGAATAACATTTGTGTTTATATGCATGTAAATCAAGCTGTAAGACAAATACCTAAAGTTGAAATTGTTGAGTCAAAAGGCATGTGCATATAAAATTTTAACAGATTTGGCCAAATTGCTTCCCTTAGAGATTGTACAGATTTTTACTTTCACCAGCCCTGTATAAGGGGACTTGTTTTTCCATGGTTTATCAAATTGTTGGGTCTTTGCCAACCTGGTGGGTGAAAGATGGTATTTCAGGGCGGTTGAATTTGCATCGCTCAGTGTCTACGTGTCTCCGTTTGTAGCCTCCTTTGATTTGAATGCTCTTCTTCCTCTATCCAATTCTTGTTTTGTTTTGTTTTGTTTTGTTTGAGGTTTAGCTCAGACATTACTCTCTCAGGATGTCATCTTTGGTAACCTTGCTGTGCCTTTGCCTCTCTCTGGCTACCAAGATTGTGTTAGGCATTCTTCACTTCATAATACTTATCTGTGTTTATTTTCTTCTCTAGACTGTAAACTCTTTGAGGGCAAGAATTGCATCTCCTTCATCATCCTCTCCAACCCCACACTTTCCACTAAAAAAAGTAGTAAGATCATTTTTAGGTCTTTTCTCCTTGAGGCTGGGACCAGCTTCCTTGTAGTCCAGGGTCAAGAGATGTGGACTAACAGTATAGATTTCAAGGTTACTGGGATATAGTTGGTAGATCAGTTTCCTGGAGTGGGGAGATAACTCAGGGAAAATGAAGTGAGAGCAGATAAGAAAACCAAAGTTGGAACCTTGAGCAATACCAAGGGAGGAGGTCAACAGAATTAACAGAGGAATGCACAAATAGAGAACGATGGGGAAAATAAAGGTGATAGCCTGGTAGAAAGTAAGTGGGATAGAGGTGATCTAAGGTAAATACCAAATATATCTGAAGAAATCTTTAGGGTTTGATGCACTAGGTCTGATCATGTTAGGTAAATGATTGACTATCTAGGTGTTAATTAGGTGCTGTTAACCTTTTTAAGGCAATTTTGAGTAACACTTAGAGTACCATTTAGTTAAATGTGTATGCTTTTCAGGGTGCCTAAATTATGCCTAGTGGATTTACATACTGAACTGTCATTGTCTCAAAAGTTTGTGCATTTATTATGTGTTAAATTTAAAAAGTCTCAACTCTTTCCCTTATTAAGCTATCATAGAAATTACAGAGTACAAAATAGCAATACTCAATAGTAAAACAAGCCTTAAAAATTTGTAATTGCAATAAATTTAGTTTTAGATAAGTAAAACTATCTGTGATAATTTAATAAAGGTGTTATAAACCATTTAGGTAATAGCATAACTTCACATCTGGATCTTAAAGTGTGCTAAATCTATCCATTCAAAATCTTGCTTTTTTTCCTTACGTGTTGTGTTTTATTTTAATATCAAAGCTGTGTGGAGAGACATGATCTTGGCTTTTGCAGATTCTGTAGCAGAAACTCTTGCTTATACTGAAATGTGTCTGTCTGTAGATCTCATGGAGTCACCTGCTTTTTCCAAGTGTCCTGGTGAATCTTTAATTATTTATTTATTTTAATGGAGAGAAGAATTAACAGGTTTTTGGGGAAAATATTAAAGACTGTTACTAATAATGTTGTGTAACATTGCAGAGAATTGGGAATGTGTTCTGAATTTCAGTAATTTCTCTAACCTTTTAATGGTAAGACATTTTCTAAGAAATCATGTGTTCTTATTTTTGTCTGATTAAAGGAATGTTTTTAGATATTTGAAGTCATGTTATTTTCAAAGGTGTAGCAAGAAATTCTTACCAGCTTTCGCATATTCCTTTTAAACAAATATAATTATTGGACTTCACTACTCACTGGCTGTGGTGATTGAATGTGAGGGAAGAATTAAAGCCAGTTGAATAGTGATTTAAGCCTTTCTAACTGATGCTGTTTATTAAGTGATTTTCTTATTTTTTATCTGCCTTGTTTAGCCAGTTCATGTTAATAAAGCTTAATAGCCCAACCAGCAAGGTCTTTAAAGAAAATAAGAACTTACATTCTCTAAATGAATGTTGAGCGTGACTTATTAGAAAATTAGTTCACAAGAAGAAATTTGAGTGGGAATAAGAATTTATGAACTGACATTTTTGCTTCAATGTTAAGTATTCTGATACTGACTGAACTTTGTATTTAGATTTGGAATTTTAGAAATTTTAGTATTGTTAGCAATCATAGAAAACTTGAAGTTTTTTGTTAGTTCTTCAGAACTTTTTCTCCCACAAATTCAGACCCTTTCGCCATCTCAAGCCAAAGTTCCCTAACAGTCAACTGCCAAGTATCTTATTTTCCTGGGGCTTGCTGAGAGCCAGGAAGTAAGCATAAAAGTTTCTGAACTCCCAGACTAGCATTTACAGGGCATACACAGTAAGGTTTATGTGGTTTTTTCCTGGGTGCATGTTCCATATTGTCCAAACCAAAATTTGGAACATAAGGTAAAAAGTCTGGATAGGGAATTGAAGTATGAGGGCCAGCTGCTCTTGAAGTTTTATTTAAAGTAGAAGTGGTAAATTAGATGTAACTAATTCAAATACACAGTAAGCCTATTGCAGCTGCAAGGGCAGCACCAGCAGCAGCTGTTTCAGCAGTCCTGGCACCCCAGTGTTAAAAAGAGTCAGAGTTAGGTGGAGGGATGGAAAGCATTCCAACAAGTACGAAGGAAGAGCTTGGTGAAAATAGACCAAAGAGATTAGAGTGTAGGGAATGGGGAGGAAAACAGGTAGGAGAAAGGAGCAGAAGTCAGGTGGCATAAGCCTGAGAGTTGGTAGGGAGAATGCCATTTGTAGAGGGCATTAAGCTGAGGAAGAGACATGCTGTGGTCTCTCTGGTTTCTGTGTGGGGAATAATCTATGGGGCTCCAAGAGTGGAAGTAGGAAACCCCAGTTAGAGGCCTGTGCAGTGGTTCAGGTGTGAGATCATGAGTGGTAGAGGTGAAGAAGGGAAAAGTGCTTGGATCAAACATAAGATCTAGTAATTGGATGTGGAAATAAGCAAAAATGGAGGCATCGGGTATGGCTCTAGACTCTTGGCTTAAGCCATAGTTGGGGAATTCTTGGGCCAGAAAATGAGGGGCTAGATATTGAACATGCTAGATATTGAATGAATAATAATAGTATTTAATTATTCAGTATCTGGCATGTTCAGTACCTAGCCTTCTAAATTTGGGGTGCCTGTTAGATATCCAAAGAAATATGTCAAATAAGCAGTTGAATAAATGTATTTGAAGCCCTAAAGATAGGCCAGGTTGGGAGATAGCAGTTGGGAATCATCGGCATCAGCATATAGATCTCTTTTAAAGCCGTGGAACTAGAGGTTGCCAAGGGAGAGGGTAGTGGTCCATACTCACTGAGAGGTGGTTAATGCAGTTTTAGTCAATCTGTAGCTGGGTAATGATAGTGGTAATCTGAATATTAATGCTATGTTTGTCCATATTAAGAAACTCTAGTTTTCCAAACTTTACTGACTTGTGTTGATTTGTTGATGATTTTAAATGAAGGAATTTTCTAGTTATTATCATAGTCAGTGTTTTCCTTTAAAAAAATTATTGACGTTGGTAGCTTAAAGTTTAATGAGGCTTTTGGCTAGGCATTAAACTTTGGCACAGGCTGTCTAATCTATTGTAGTATATCTTGGTGAGTTAACATCTATTTATTAATTTTCACAATAGCCAAATGCTTCCTCAGCTTCTCTTTTGTGAGAACATACAAAGATTACAAAGTGAGGGCAAAACTATTTAAAAACTCTTAACCCAGTAGTCACAGACAAAAGATAGGGAAGGTAGGTATCAAAATATTAACCCTTTTGGAGTCATAAGATTATATTTGATTTCAATTTTCTTTAAATGTGCATCTTCCATATTGTGAGTGTTATCTTTATAACCTTTAAAAAGTAAAATATGTATTAATATGCTGTCTAAGAAATAGTTTTACTTTATAGTTCAGTAAGTAATGATTTAAAACAAAATATTTGAGATTGTGTATTAGGCTGAGTGTGGTGGCTCACACCTGTAACCCCAGCTTTTTTGGAAGCCAAGGTGTGTGGATTGTTTTTTTGGAAGCCGAGGTGTGTGGTCTCAAGGAGTTCAAGACCAACCTGGGCAACATGGTAAAACTCCATTTCTACCAAAAAAAAAATACAAAAATTAGTTGGGCGTGGTGGTGTGCACTTGTAGTCCCAGCTGCCTGGGAGGCAGAGGTGGGAGGACAGCTTGAGTCCAGGAGGCGGAGGTTACAGTGAGCTGAGATCGCACCACTACACCCCAGCCTGGGCAACAGAGCCAGACCCTGTTTCAAAATATATATATATATATATGTAGTAGGTATTTGAAAACTGATTTTGTTACATAAAGAGGAAAGGTATAAGCTGGGCACAGTGACATGTGCCGATAATCTCATCTACTTGGGAAACGGAGACAGGGGAATCAATAGAGCCTAGGAGTCCAGGGCCAGCCTGAGCAACATAGCAAGGCAGCATCTCAGGAACAAAAAAAAAAGAAAAAAAAAAAAAGGGAAAAGGAAAGGTATAAAGGAATTTGGAGGAGCAAAAAAGTACAAATAACACACTTTTGAATTCTAGCATTCACTGTAGTGAACAAATTTCCTACTTGGCGATTAAATGGATGTTCACTAAGGACATTTCTGAACTTTTTTCTCTACATTTTACTTTATGGATTATTCATAAGAAATATACTTTTAAGAATTTTAGGCTGAGATAGTTATAAAATGTTACTCCAACTAGGAAAAATAATTCTTGAAGGATATATATATATTTTTTTATATATATATATATATATATAAAAGTTACCCTTTCTAAGGGAGCTAGTCAGCCCTTTGTTTAGATTGCATAAGGTAAATTCCAAATAGAGTTTATAAATCTGAGAACAAGAGAGAAGCAAATCCAAGTGGAACAAAGGTCATCTAACCACCTCTACAAGTATTAGTTTATCTTTGGTCATCAAGTAGCCATATGCAATGTGTTAAAAAGTCATCAACGCTGAGGCAGGAGAATGGCATGAACCCGGGAGGCGGAGCTTGCAGTTAGCTGAGATTGCGCCACTGCACTCCAGCCTGGGCGACAGAGCGAGACTCCGTCTCAAAAAAAAAGTCAAAAAAATAAAAAGCTTAAGCTGTAAAACATAAGATATTGAGATCCTGGTGACTATATGATTCAGAAAACATAATGCTGTATTTGGTATTAAAGCCAAATTATAATTTTCTGATATCAGGCTTTCTAGTTCAATTTGTACTGGTAGGTTTCACAGGTAGTCATTAAAATATATTTTCAAAAAATTGTATTTTATATGGGGCTTTTAAAAAACAATATTAGAACATCATGTGTAATATGTATTAGTAAAACAACATTTTTTTTTTGTTTTGACATAGCTTGCGTTGAAAGGCTCTAGCTACAGTGGACTTCTTGAACGACATCATATTCACACCAAAAATGTAGAACATATTATAGATAGTTTACGGTAAGTTTGTGGGATTGGGTCTTGGGTTGGATTTTATATTCAGGACTTCCAGTTCTTATTTTGTACTAGCAGCCCATTCTTAGGCTTTTAGTGTTGATTGTTACTATGAAATCATTTTCAGAAAATTATATCGAGGTTAATGGATCTGATTTTATAGCATCTTTAAGGAAATATTTATTCTCTGAAAATGTCACAAGTATTTTCAATTATTTGCTCTTCCAGAGAAATGCATTTTCTACAGAGTTAGTTACACAGCTGGCTTCAACTGTGTAATGTTTTATTTATTAAAACAGACTAGTGGATTATATGAGTGTTCATTGTAATAATATTTTTGAGTGACTGAAAATTATAGAAACTTCTGTCCAAAAATTACAGAAACTTCAGTTAATTCAGAACTAAACGCAATTATGTGTGTATAAGAAGGTCAGTGTGAGAAACATGTGAATTACAAAGTGTTCAGTCACTATTCCAGTGTCTGGTACTCAATGGATATTTGTTGGATTTAAAATAACGGCCATTCAGTTTTATAGTTTAAAAAATCGTCACTCAGGCCGGGCGCGGTGGCTCACGCCTGTAATCCCTGCACTTTGGGAGGCCGAGGCGGGCGGATCACGAGGTCAGGAGATTGAGACCATCCTGGCTAACATGGTGAAACCCCGTCTCTACTAAAATACAAAAAATTAGCCGGGCGCGGTGGCGGGCGCCTGTAGTCCCAGCTACTCGGGAGGCTGAGGCAGGAGAATGGCGCGAACCAGGGAGGCGGAGCTTGCAGTGAGCCGAGATCGCGCCACTGTACTCCAGCCTGGGCGACAGAGTGAAGACTCCGCCTCAAAAAAAAAAAAAAAAAATCGTCACTCTAGGTGTTAGTCTTCTGGACCGGTTTTGTACTATGAATTTAAGCATTAGATGGAGTAGAGAAAATGAAATTCTAACTAATACTGCTATTCACTAGTGGTTATAAAAGCTTTTAAAGCACATGGAGATTTGGGATATAACTTTTGATTTATTCATATGCTTCCTTAATTAGCTAGTTAAATTGGCTGTTGTAATTAAATGATAGCAAAGATAATGCTATAAAGCTCCATGTACATTTGCTTATAAGACACAAATTTGTTTATTTTACATCTCTTGTAATCATCTGCCTCTCAGAAAACATACCCCTGTTATATATATATTATTAGTGGAAATTTCGTATAACCTTTCCTTTTTTTATCCTAGGAATGAGGGAATTGAGGTTCGTCTAGTAAAGAGGAGAGAATATGATGAAGAGACTGTTCGATGGGCAGATGCTGTGATAGCTGCAGGAGGTAATAATTTTACAGAAGTAACGATGTTGGAATATACAAATGTTGTTTAATACACATTATTTCCAGATACCCTAGGGTCTAGCTATATTGAAGCCGTCAGAGTCTTACCATTAAACAACTTTTTGGATTGTTACGATTAGGTTTAAAACTTCTGTTTTATACAAGTCTACTTTTTAAATGAATGATGTTACTGTGAGGTTCCTTGTGTATATTTAAGGTATGCATTTAACTTCAAATATGATTCAAAGGATCAGTTATTGTATTTTGGTATAATTATAGCAGTTTTAAGAAAAAAATGAAGTTGATAAAGAGTTTAATGAGATGAGGTAAATTCTATTCCTCTTTGGTCCCAATATACTTACTTTTTTCTGAACTTTATCATTAAGCTAATGGCTACTGTTTCTAAAACTTTAAGTTGACAGCAGGTGTTGAAGAGAAAAATTTGAAGTTGGACACATTGGATATGTTTTCATTAAAATAATTTGTGAATTCGGACTGGTGTTATGGGAGAAGGAAAGAAGATTGGCTAATAGAAATTTTTGGATTAGATTAGTGGTTACCAACTGTGGGGTGCTACTAGTATGTAAAGGGAATACCTCTAAAACATTCTACAGTGTCCCCACAACAAAGAATTACTCTGCCTAAATGTAATCTTGCCGCTTACGAAATCCTGGATTAGAGTGGGAGAGAGAATCCAAAGGTATAATAGGTAGAAAGGGAGTGGGATAGGCTATACCAGTTAGCAGGGTAGGGTATGATTGTTAAAACTACTAATTTTCAAAATGGCCAAAAACTGGATTTATAACAGAAATCTGGTTATGTCTTATATTTTGTCTTATTTTCGTTAGGTGATGGCACAATGCTGCTGGCAGCAAGTAAAGTCTTGGACAGACTTAAACCAGTTATAGGGGTAAACACTGATCCAGAACGGTAAGAAAGAACATACACTTTTTGTTTGATTTGTGTGGTGTGCTTTTTAATTTTTTTTTAGGTTATACATACATGCATTTCTGCTTTGCTTGCATAGTATCTTTTTATAGTCTGTCTTAAAATTTGGAAGCTATTCTTTATTTTCTCGACCATGTTCACATTCCTGGGCTCTGTTACTACAGACATTTTACTATGGTGTATGGTGTCTAAGTGGAAGCATGATTGTTCCTGGCCACCGTGAATATTAGAACCATGTTCCAGAAACATTCTAGTAATGAAATTTAGGTATGTAGAATTGAGTAGGATTGTCTTTTATGTAGTTGTTTTCAAGGATATAGCTCTAGTTTTAACCTCAGGCATGAAAAATATATATACATGTAGCTGGCATTGGTGGTAGGAGAACTGGGATGGACCAGTTCTCATATTTTCGCTTCCCAGGTAGTTTGGGAGTAGGATCTATGGCATAATAGACCTGAGTTCTTGACCCCGGTGAGTGTTGGGGACCTTTGGTATTGCTGAGGAGGGACAAGTTAGTAATGATCCATTTTCTACTCTTCCTTATGGCTTGTATTTATATTCCTCGTTATGCTACCACTGATTTTTTTTGGGGAGGTGACTTTACTGACTTAATAAAAAGACCTATCCAAACACTATTGGCATTTTTTTTTTTCCTTCCTCAGCTTTCTGATATTTACCCTCAGTCTGTTCTAGCCACCCACAGCCGTGACTATACCTGGACTTTCTGATGATTTGGAATTTCCCTATCTCTACAATCCTAATTAATTCCACTCTGACTGCAGCCTCCTACCTTAACAGCAGTCTTACTACTTTATCCCACTAAATCTGCCCTTTGACTTTCAGTATTTTGATCCCTTCCATTTTCTCCACTTATTTCTTCCTCACTTCATTTACTTTCTTAAATATTTCTTTCTTTCTTTTCTTTTCTTTTTCTTTTTGTTTTTTTTGAGACAGAGTCTTGCTCTGTTGCCCAGGCTGGAGTGTAGTGGCGTGCTCTCAGCGCATTGCAACCTCTGCTTCCTGGGTTCAAGTGATTCTTCTGCCTCAGCCTCCCGAGTGGCTGGGACTACAGGCATGCACCACCACACCTGGCTAATTTTTGTATTTTTAGTAGACATGGGGTTTCACCATGTTGGCCAGGCTGGTCTCAAACTCCTGATCTCAAGTGATCCTCCCACCTTGGCCTCCCAAAGTGCAAATATTTCTTCATCGTTACCTTTGTGCACAATTCTAGATCAATCTGACCATCATCCTTTCTACTTCTGCATCAGTACTGCTGTGGTCATCTGGGGAAAAAAAGATCATTGGGTTTGGTGGCACTTCCAGTTTGTAGTCTTCAGCACTTAACAGTGGACTCAGAGTTGCACACAAACTTCCTGTGTAGCCCTACTCATCTCTCTTCCCCATTCTCTGTGGTGGCTGCTTCAGTAGTTCAACTTTTGCATTCACCTTGCTTCCCTTATCCTTCCTCCTTCAATAAACCCACCTTTTTTTTCACAGAGGATTTGAAAGTCACTGGATTAGAACTACTTCACCTTTTCTCCTTCTTAAAAAAATCTTGTCCTATCATGTTGTCTTTTTTTTCTCTCCCTTCACACATGACTCCTTTTAGCCTGAAAAGACTTGTTCAAAACTCCTGTTTTTCAAGAAAATTTAAAAAATCTTTTACCCTGTGTCACTTTCGTATAAAAGGTTTATACGTATAAAAGGTTTTATACGTATACGTATAACCTTTTATTATCTCTTTTCCTTCCAGTTATCCCCAAGCTTGGTTATCTGCACTTCTTCAGTTCTTAGTTATTTTCTAAAACTTTGCAACTTTTTTATGGATTTGCCCCCAACCAGTTCATCGACATTGCTTTTGCCTTAGATCAGTGATATCCTCGTTACTGAGTTTACTGGATATTTTAGTCCTTGTCTTACCTGATTTCTGGGAAATTTTTGGTGCTAACTGCTCCCTTATTTCTACTCTACTTTGTTTGCATTTGTGATACCCCTTTCTTCTTATCTCTGTGACTACTTCTTTGTCTGTATCTCTTTTGAAGGATCTTACTATTTGGTTCCTGGCTAAATACTGGTGTTTTTACATATTGTGCTCTGGGCCATCTTTTTTCTTCTTCAATTCCTATATTGTCTCCAGGGAGGCTGATTAATACTGTGGTATTGGAGTCTCCTGGGACTGCAGAATCTTTATTCCAACAGTGATCTTCTTGCTTCCATTCTTACCCTTATGGTTTCTTAGTTTCTTCTCCCCACTGCAGCCAGCATTATTATTTTATGAAAGTTTGATAATATTATGTGACTTCTCTGCCTAGATTTTTTTTTTCTCATGGCTTCCCATCTAACTTAGGATAAAATCTTAATTTTTTACTGTGAATAGGGTGAAAAACTCCTGATTTTCTTGGAACTTTCCTAGTTTTAGCACTGAAAGTCCTGTGTCCCAGGAGAATGTCAGTCCCAGGCAAACCAGGGGACAGTTGGTCACCTTAAATATGATATACAGGCTATACATTATCTGGCCTTTTACCGTTCTCTGTCCTTATTGCCTATTATTTTTCCCTTCATTCTATTCTAGCCACACTGGCCTCTACTTTGGATATATCCAGTGGTATTAAAAATGTAACATGTACAAATAAACTCTCCTTTTCTCTCTCCCATCGTTCTTAATGAATGGAATCATCTGTGCTGAAGCTGTAACTATCTCTCCCTCACTCTATCTTCAAATTGGTCCTAAGTTCTAGGGAACTTACTTTTGAGTCCATCTCTTGCCATCCTCACTGTCACTAAAAATAGCTCAGCCCTTTATAGTTGTTTAAATTACTGAACTAGCTTACAGTCTCTCTCCTTCTAACTCATCCTTTACACATTGTCTTAGCTTCTTTCTGAAGTGCAGATCTAATTGATTATACCCACTCCTTATTAAAATCTTTTAGTTTACCATGACCTTCAGGATACATTGTAAATTCCTTAGCATAAAATATATTATCTTTCACTGTCTCTTGCCTATTTGCTTTTCTAGTTTCACCTGTCCTCATATGTCCACAGGCATGACACATTCTTTAGCTTAAAAAATGTATTTTTGGAAACTGTTCTAGGATCAACCTAGGATCCTTTCTAAAAGGCTGTTCTTAACTGCAAAATGTAACTATATGAGTGTCCACCAACATGCTGGTTAGAGGCTCACACAGGGATGCTTTTACTCTGGTGGGGAGCTTTGTTGATATATAAGATCCAGGGCATGATTTGAGAGTAGGTGAAAGAGTTCTCCAGAAAGGCCCATGTCCCCCCAACCCACCCACCCATGCCTTTGTATGTGCTTTTGTCAAAAGTTCCCTTACACCACTTACTCACTTCTGTGGTTCTTGTTTGTTCAAGACTGGGGTTTCTCCTGGGTTGTAATTCCCTCTACAGAAAGCACTTATCCCTATATATTTATTTTCTGTTTCTTTTTCTCTTCCATTAGACTATAAATTCCTTGAGTATAGGACCTTGTATTTTAATTTCTCTGTCACTAGCATAGTTTTATACATAGCTGGTAGGTAATAAATACTTGAAAAATGAATGATTAAGTGATTTTAGGGAATAGGGATAGAACCCCAATCTAGCTGAGTAAATATTCCCTAAATGTAAATAATTGAGATCATTGGTTCAGTAATTAATTTTTAATTGCCATCAATGTTGATGCATGTGGGTTTTAGAACTTCTTAATGGCTTATTTTTATATCATTAAGGTAATAGATTCTTAACTTTAGTGATCGTATGTTACACAGTTTATTGAACTATATTTTCTTTTGAAAACTGGCTTCATATTCATAAATTTGTAGGAATTTGAAGCTGGCAAGCAATTGTTAATATTGTCATCTCTTCTCTATTTTCTACCTAGAAGAACAGGTGTTAGAAGTTCTTTGGTTTCTCTTCTTGCCTCCAGGCAAGCCAAAGTTGCCTTCTGGTTTTGTGTATGCTTCAAGTTATCTGACTTCTTTATCTTAAATATGGTGGTATCTCAGTCCTTCAAAAAAGCTTCAAAAAAGCTCAGAGCTTCGAAAAAGATCAGAAGTTAATGTTCAACTTAAGTTGAACAACTTAAGTTGTTCAAGTGTTGCATAACAAATCATCTCAAAACTTAGAGGCTTATGATGGTAACAGTGTATTATTTCTTATGGGTTGTGCATGTCAGGAGTTCAGGAGCAGTTTGGCTGCGTGGTTTTGGCTTGAGATCTCTCCTAAGTATAAGCAGGTGTCAGCTTGGTCTGTAGGCATCTGAAGGCTTGACTTGGGCTGGAGAATCCACTTTCAAGATGGCCCACTCACATGGACTCATCTAAATCAAATGTGTAATTTCTGTCTGTCTCTTCTGTATTCTACAGCCACTCTACTGAGCCTGGTAAATAATTACAACATTTGAAAGCTTAATATTCAAAATGGGATAGAGGGCATGTGGATAGTCAGCCTCCAAGGTAGCTTCCTAGTATTTAGGTACCCTTTAATGTACTCCTCCCTGCCCCCCAGTAGTCAATCAAGGATGGCCTATGTGACCAGTAGAATATGGTGTGAGAATGTGTAGGTCCCAAGACCAGGTCATAAATGGTATTACAGCGTCTATACTGGTCTTGAGGTTTGTTCGTTATGGGGTAGGACAGCCACCATGATATGAGGATCCTCACAACAGCCCTGTGGAGAGGTTCACATGGAGGGGGATTGAGGTCTCCTGCCAACAGCCAGCACCAAGTTGCCAGCCATGTGAGTGAGCAACCCTGGAAGTGGTCGTGCTAGCCCAAGTCAAGCCTTCAGATGCCTGCAGCCCTAGCTGATATCTGACTGTAACCTCATGAGAGAGTGTTCTCTCTACAGAGGTTTTAGACTTGCAGTTGACCTCAGCAGATATTATGCTATCAAATGACCGTTGATGCCTTTTGTATACTTAACATTGCGTGAAGTATTACAACGAATATAAGAATTTAAAAACCTAGGCCTTGCGTTTTCTTAACCTCAGTGTTGACCCGCTTAGATAAAGAAGTTTACTATTCACAACTTTGTAAAAACATTTTTCTCTGGTCTTCACACTTACAAGTTGATTTACATTGATTATCAGGAGTTTGTTTTCCTAAGCCTACCCTCAGCCTTTTCTTCAAGATTGAAGTATCATTAAATGATGATAACTGAGCCTTCTGGACACATCTTTAGGTGCCACATACTGTCATCTACACCAACCAAGAGGCAGTCTTACCACCTTATAATTTGCAATGATTCATTTTAATTTGTCTTCCACATCAAGCTATGAACTCCTTAAAGGAGTTTCATTATTTATATATTTTTGAATAAATGAAGGATTACATTGGATTAAGCTTTCTCAGTTCTTTTTTAGTGACTTAGGATATCTTAAATGACATTTAAAAAGGAATTATGGTTCAAAATATTTCACATAAATATTTTGATTCCTCAGAATCACCTTTTGAGATTGCTGGTTTGTCCTGATTTTGGAGATGAGGAAGCTGATGCCAAAGTGACTTGCCCAAAGTTAATAGTTAAATGATTTAAAGGTTAGAATAAAAATTTGAAGGTTAGTAGTTAAATAATGTAATTATTTGAACAACACTGTACCATTAGGTAACTTTACAGGGTAATTAGTGGCAGATTTGCTGCTATTTTTAGTTTCATTGTAATGTAGAAACTCACATATTATTATGTATTATGGCATTAAAGCTGGATGTAGACTACTAACTCTATGTGGTCTTTTTTATTTTTGTTGAAAAAACACAATTTTGTGGCAAAAAACGGAATATAGAGTAGAAATTTTTAGAATTTCATTTCTTAATTTTATAACTTAGTGATACCTTTTGATTAAATTCTTTTGCTTCACCTTTTTTTCTTTTCCTCTTTATATCACCAAAAAATTCCTGTTAAAATACAGGTCTGAGGGTCATTTATGCTTGCCCGTTCGATATACACATTCCTTTCCAGAAGCCTTACAGAAGTTCTATCGTGGTGAGTTCAGGTAGGAATTTCTTACAGTTTTTCTTATATAAGTATCTTAATAAGTATGTGCCATTAATAAATCTGTTAAAAAACAGAACAAATCAGGCAGGGCACAGTGTCTCAACGCCTGTAATCCCGGCACTTTGGGAGGCCGATGCGGGTGGATCACTTGAGCTTAGGAGTTCGAGACCAGCCTGGGCAACATGGTGAAACCTTGTTTCTACAAAAAATACAAAAATTAGCTGGGCATGGTGGCAAGCACCTGTAGTTGCAGCTATTTGTGGGGCTGAGGCGAGAGGATCACTTGAGCCCAGGAGGTAGAGGTTGCAGTGTGAGCCGAGATCACGCCACTACACTCCAGCCTGGGCAACAGAGTGAGACTGTGTCTCAAACCAAACAAACAAAAAAACCAGAACAAATCAGATAATGTTTGGATTACTCCATAGATATAACAGTAGCCATTAAAAGTAATGTATTAGCTGAGTCACACATAGGTCTAATTTACCTTCTCCTAGTCCAGTTGGAATTGTGGAGAGAAACCCTGACAAATGTTGGTTGGCCTATAATATAACTGCATATAGAGATTTTTTTTCTCCTTCAGTGAGATAGCAGCCATGTCTCTACTTTCTTAACCTCGTTACTTGTCCTTATCAGTTTAGTGGAAAGGTAATTAAAACTTCGGCTAAAATTGTTTGAAGTTTTAGATTTTATATTTTTTATCTTTATCTCCCATCTAGTAATGATTGAGAGTTGGATTTAATCCAACCATGCTGAGATTCCTGGTATCTGTCTCACATAAAAGTATTTCTTAAGTAGTGGGGATGGGATTTTTAAAAATTTCTTTTACTTAATGTGTTCAGTGGTCATACCATCAGGAAAACAGGAAGGTAGAAGAAGGAGCATGAGGTTGGCCAATTATATTTGAGAGAGCCAAGTTGGACTACTTTTTATTTTCTGACTTGGACTGTATTTTATAGTTGGGGAAAGCTTTTCCCACAGATATTTGTGAAGTTGTATTACATCTTCTTGACTTTTCTAGAATCATTTCATTACCAATAATTCTAGTTTCTAGTCATTTCAGAAGTTTGACAACTTTAGAAATGGCTAATTTATACCTACCAAGTGGAAGTATATTTTTGTATACTTACCAAGCAGAATCTGTCCCATTGACTTTCGATACATTGATTATTGGTTTTGAAATCAATTAAATCTGATTTTTTTTTCCTTTTACCAGAGATGGTATTTAAATTTTTAGGTGTAATCAAAACTGTTTTATTTATTGTTTCTCAATCCTTTTTTCCTTTTATTGTTTAAAAAAAACTGCATTACAAAATTTGTGGAGAGGGATTTTTATCTAATCCAGCCGTCTAAACACAATATTATTTTAAGTTTGCTCTCTTTTTTGTGTAATATTTTTTGCTGAGCAAAGCACAAACTATATCTTGCTCAGTATCTTGGACTTTATGGGTTCTTGATAGAGTTTGACTTAAAAGTTACTTGGGAGATTTTGTACAAGCACATTAGGTATTTCCATTATAATTGAAAAGAGAATAAATATTCAAATCTGTCATTGATAAGGAAGCTATAGACTTTAGGTGTTTCTGATATAACTTATTCATGGAATAACTGGTAACTTTTTTATTAACTATTTAATTTCGTTAAATTATTATAATGTGTACTCTTTAATTTATTCTATTTTAACATAATTAGCTTTTTCTTCACTTTTCTAAGGTGGTTGTGGAGGCAGAGAATCAGGTTATACCTTGAAGGGACTGGCATAAACCCTGTTCCTGTGGACCTTCACGAGCAGCAGCTAAGCTTGAATCAACACAATAGAGCCCTTAACATTGAAAGAGCTCATGATGAAAGTAGGTGGATTGGGCATCAGATGTGTTTGGGGAAATATTTAACTCATAGTTCCTTCGACCTCAAATTTTTTGATGTAATAATATATGATTAACTTGTTTTTAGTTTCATTAGTAGCACTTAACAAAGTACAGTGAATTACTTCAATTGTAAAGTTTATTAGAATCTGAAGTAAGAAATAATAGCATATTTCTAGATGTTTTCTAGGACAGATTTGAAAACTAGCTGATTAGGGAAGGATGGTAAAGTATCTGATAAGATAGTTGATGTTTGAGAAAAGATTCTTGGCCTTAATCTTTGAAATGTCAAAAAAAAAAAAAAAAGGAAAGCAGTAAAGTTGAAATGAGCTAATCTGTGGAAGATTATGATGGTTATATATTTTATATAGTTATACTTAAATATATGAAATATATTTGTTGGGAAATTTTGCATTCCAGCCTTAGGATTTGTGCTTGAAATATTTGTGTAGCTTAGAGAATATTAGCATAAGGTGATTTGGCAGCTCTTTTTGTTAGGAGGGTTAAAGCGAATTCTCCATTTTGAGCCATATTTTCCCACTTTTTCTAGCAAATGTAGGACTTTAATGATGCAAGAATATCCCAAAAGAAATCTTAAATATTTGTAGACTGTATAAAAAGATACAGTTTTCTCCTGTGTTTTATTTTCTGGATAAATTTATCAGGAAAAGCTACTTTTACATTTTTGCTTTCTGCCTCTGCTCTTTCATGGTACCTGAGGTTTATATCCACTTATTCCAGAGTTTTTCATGGTGACTTACAGCTTTATAGGTTAGCATGTTTCTAAAATGTGTGTTTATGTTGTATTTTAAAGGTTCTCCTCCAAAAAAAATTATATTTAAAAAAATCTTAAATTATATGTGCATGAACTTCTATTGTTTTTGAAAGTCTGCAGTAACTATTAAGCACAATTTAAAAATAATAGTTAGAAATTTTAATCCCTCACTGAAAGAAGTTACTGCTACCAACAATAGATGGTAGATTTAACTGTCTTCACCAGCAGTCTTATAAAAAGATATAGATTGGTATATAAAGAGTCACTGCTCAGATTCCTCAGATTTACTGTGTTTAGTTTATAAATGAAGTTAGTATTTCATATATAGAAACAATATTACATACAAAGTTAGTGAATCATAGCTCAGCATCTAGGATGTTCATATCTGATTAATGGTAGTTCCAGAAAAAGAACAGAAAAATATTCAAAATCAAAAAATCATACATGATGATTTCTCAAAACAGGCAGGGGAAATTATTCAGCACATTGGTCTAGGCAAAGATTTTATGGCTAAGACTTCAAAAGCACAGGCAACAAAAACAGAATAGACAAATGGAGCTATATTAAACAAATCTTCTGCATAACAAAGGACGCAAGAGTGAAGAGACAGCCTATAGAATCGGAGAAAATACTTACAAACTATTCATCTAACAAGGGACTAATATCCAGGATATACAAGGAATTCAAACAACAAACACAAATAATCTCATTAAAAAGTGGCAAAGTTTCTGAGTAGAAGTTTCTCAGAAGACATACGGATAACCAACAGCTATATGAAAAAATGCTCAACATCACTAATCATCAGGGAAATGCAAATCAAAACCACAGTGAGATATCATCTCTCCCCAGTTAGAATGGCCGTTATCAAAAAGACAAAAATAACAAGTACTGGCAAGGATGTGGAGAAAAGGGAACTCTTATACACTGTTGGTGGTAATGTAAATAAGTAAAGCCATTATGGAAAACAGCATGAAGGTTTCTCAAAAATCTAAAATAGAACTCCTATACAATCTAGCAATCCCACTACTGGCTATTTATCCAAAGGAAAGGAAATCAGTATAGCAAAGGGATACTGGCACCTCATGTTTGTTGCAGCCCTATTCACAATAGCCAAGTATGGAGTCAAAGTGTCCATCAGCAGATAAATGAATATGGAAAATATGGTGTATATATATACACAATGGAGTACTATTCAGCCATAAAAAGAATGAAATCCTGAGATTTGCAGCAACATGAATGGAACTGGAGGTCACTATGTGAGGTGAAATAAGTCAAGCATAGAAATACAAATATCACATGCTTTCATTCATATGTGAGAGCTGAAAAAGTTGATCTCATGAAGATAGAGAGTTCAGTGATAGTTACTAAAGCCTGGGAAGAATGAAAGGTGGGATGAGCAGGGGTTGGTTAATGGGTACAAATATGCACTTAGATGGAAGGAATAAGTTCTAGCATTCAGTAGCATAGTAGGCTGATTATAATTAACAATTTATTTTATATTTCAAAATACCTCATTTCAAAATAGCTGGAAGAGAAGATTTGAAATATTCCCAACACAAATGACAAATATTTGAGGTGATGGATATCCTAAATACCCTGATTTGATCATTATACGTTGTATGCGTGTATCAAAATATTACCTGTTCTCTATAAATATATAGTTAGTATGAATCAGTTAATACTTTTTAAAAATTTCAATCAGGAAACTTAGGCAAGAGTCTTTGAATTGAAAGGACCCACAAAGTGTTTCACATAATTAATGGTAAACTGTTCTTCACCAAGGTTTGTCAGAATACAAACAGCTACTGCAAGCTTCCAGAGAGGAGGAGGAGATGGAGGGGCTGGTGACTGGAGCAGATTATTTCATATACACTTATCCCTTGGTACCTGAGGGAGATTGGTTCTAGGACCCCCTACAGATACCAAAATTCGAGGATGTTCACATCCCTCATAAAATGGCATAGTATTGGCATATAACCTATGCACATCCTTCCCTATACTTTAATAATCTTTAGATGATATATAATACCTAACACAATGTAAATGCTATATAAATAAAGACTGGTTGTATTAATATAGAGAGATGAATTGGTTTAATAAGCAATCCCAGAACTCAGTGACTGAATGCAAAAGCTTATTTTTAACTCATCTCATTGTCCAGGGAGTTTTCAGGCAACCACAGCTGCTACCAAATAGGGGCTGCTACCATATTTTAAGGCTTCTGAGTCTTCTATTGGATCCTCTGTATCTTGTGGGGAGAAAACAGAGAACATAGAAGATCTTATGGGAAGTTTTAGGAACTAGGCCTTTTCATTAATTTTGTCCGCATTCCATTGGCCATTACTAGTCACATGGCTCCATCCAGTGCAAGTAGACCTGGAAATAAAGTTTAGCAATATGACAGTGTGAGAGAATTACACAGTGTAGTAGTTTGTGTCACTAGTATTACAATTCTGTGTTTAAAAATACAAATTATAATTTTGTAATCTATTCACTTGGATAAAAAAGTAATTGGTGGCTGGGCACGGTGGCTCACGCCTGTAATTCCAGCACTTTGAGAGGCTGAGGTGGGCGAATCACCTGAGGTCAGGAGTTCGAGACCAGCCTGACCAACATGGTAAAACCCCGTCTACTAAAAATACAAAATTAGCCAGGCATGGTGGCGCATGCCTGTAATCCCAGCTCCTCAGGAGGCTGAGGCAGGAGAATCTCTTGAACCCGGCGGGTAGAGGTTGCAGTGAGCCAAGATCGTGCCATTTTCCAGCCTGGGCAACAAGAGCTAAACTCTGTCTCAAAAAAATGAAGTAATTGGTATGGAGTCCATCTTTTCATGTCCCATTGAGACAAGTTTTAAATGAACACAGTTCTGTGATTAGATAAGGTTTAGTAGTGAATTAGTATGAAAAAATAAGCAGAATTAAGATGATTAATGAGATTTGAAGCAATTTTATTTATTGTCTAACTCATTTGATGAAAGTTTTGAATTGAAATTCAACAAGCACATGTAATAAAATGTAATATGGAGAGATAAATTAGGATGAGGGAAAATGAGAATAGAGGTGGAAAGTCAAGACCATATAAAAGGGAAACATGGTTACAGTTTGATGGTGAGAGCTCAAATTTACTGGTGATATTTCATGAGTACCTATTGTTGAGCATTTGTAGGAAATATGTGGGGATAGTAATCTAAAACAAATTTCATTAGTAATTATTTAAGGAAACGTAATTTAAACAATAAATTTTAGCCATTTATGTTTGTAAAACTGTCAAGAATGAGAATGTGAATATATGTAGTACCTAAGACAGTTTAAAGCCAGTTTTAGTCTTATGTGCAATCAAGTTTGATTAAACATATCAAATCTTTATATATATGTGTGTGTGTATATATGTGTGTATGTGTATACATATATATGACTAAAACTGGCTTTAAACTATATATATATATATATAGCTTTTTGTATCAAGGTCTTTCTCTGTATTATGAAGTTGAGCTGATAATTTAGGTAAACAATAAGTACTCCAAGGGTACTTGGTATTGTAATAACTTGTTATATTTGAAAGAATAATTGGGTTCCCTTTAGGCAGTTATAGTCCAAAATAAATGAGAAAAATGTAATGTTCAATTTGATAAACATAATAAACAGAAGAATATAGTAATTAGGCTACCAAGTCAAAGGAGAAGAATAGATCAATGTGGTCTTGGTGACAGTGGTGGTTTTATTAGTGTATTTGGTAACTATAGTGTATTAGGTAACTATTGTTGTATAACAAATCACTCAGCTTAGCATCTTAAATGTAAATATTTATGACCTCACACAGATTATAAAGGTCAAGATTCTAAGAGTATGGCTTAGCTAGTTCCGGTGTAGGCAGGAGGTGACAATCAAGCTGTTGGCCAGGACAGCAGTATATGAAGACATGACTGGAACTGGAGAACACACATTCCAGCTCATCACATGGCTTTTAGCAGATGGCTTCAGTTGCTCACCATGTTGGTCTCTCCAAAGGGTTGTTCATGTTATCTCTTCCTCTAGAGCAGGAGATCTGAGAGAAAGAGAGCAGCCAAGGTAGAAGCAACAGTGTCTTTTCTAACCTGATCTCAGAAGTGATATGCCATCACTGCTGCCATATTCTGTTGGTCACATAGAGCAACCCTAGTATGATGTGAGAAAGAGAGTGTGAGTATATGTATTCACAAAAGTATGAATACCAGGGAGGCAGGAATCACTGGGCACCAACTTGGAGCCTGCCTACCACAATTGGGATGGATTTTTAAACATTAACTTCGTAGGAATTGTGGAGGAGACAGAAAAGTCAACTTGTCTGACAGAAAGCGAACTTTTCTCATGATGCTAACCTAGTGGGAGATACTTGAGTCCAATAAATCTGATAGTTGCGACATTGAGGATACAGAGTTGCCTTTTCCAGTTGGAAACTAATAAAAGAAGTAACAGGAACCATTTGAAGGGGACAATCATTTTATATGATGGTGTAATGTTTAAGTAATTATGAAGGAAGATTACTTTAACCGTGCACACAACCTTACAGATTTAAAAAAAGAAAACATTTTTTAGGAATTATGAAGGGGGATGTGGAAATATTTCCTCCAGTGCTGCTGTTGCTAAAAACACTCTTGAGGTTTCCTTATTTGGAAAAAAAAGTCTGATTTCTTAACATACCTGGTTTGGTTTCCATCATCCAAGCCATGCATGTCATTTGCTGCTTAAATCCAAAATAGTTCTTATTTTAATTGGTAAGTTATATCTCTGAAGCTTCCAAGATAAAACGAAGTGTAACAACAAGAATCTTTTGAGATGGATAAATATAGTTCATCACTCTTGAGAAATTGCTTCAAGAAGAATTAAGGTTTATTTTGGATAGAGACTCGGGCCTTCATTACAGGTGTAAGTTTAGGTTCCTTTAAGGTTTATGTTGTGGATGCTTTAAGTAAAAGATAATTTAAATGTTAACTATATTAAAGTATGTGATTCTTTTAAAAACAAAAATATAAAAGTTGTAATGTTTTATAAATTTTTTATAACATTTCTAGAAATCAAGGAGCTATCTTGGATTTTCTTTGTCTTAAATTACATGCAGGGTGTGAGGCTTCAGGACCGCAACTTCTGCCAGTGAGAGCACTAAATGAAGTCTTCATTGGGGAGAGTCTGTCATCCAGGTACTTTTAAACCAGTGATCTTGAGCATGGAATTTAATGTTTTAGTGCTTTTGGATATTTATTCAATTTCTACAACCTGGCTAAGATTTGTGAATAATCTTTTGTAAGTAATGGCAGTTCATTATTTAATGAAATATTTCCAAAACCTTCATAGACGTTAATATGTATTAAGGGGAAAGAACATTGTATAGCAAAAAAAGTTTGTAAAACCCTATATTAAATAAAGTTATTGTACTGCATCCCAGAGCCTTTAATCTGTTTATATAGATTCTTTATTATTATTATTATTATTTTTTTGAGACCGAGTCTCACTCTGTCACCCAGGCTGAATTGCAGTGGCGTGATCTTGGCTTACTTCAACCTCTGCCTCCCAGGTTGAAGCAATTAGCCTGCCTCAGCCTCCCAAGTAGCTGGGACTACAGGCACGTGCCACCACACCTGGCTAATTTTTTATTTTTAGTAGAGATGGAGTTTCACCATTGTTGCGAGAAGTCAGGGACCCCAAACGGAGAGACTGGCTGAAGCTGCGGCAGAAGAACATAAATTGTGAAAATTTAATGGACTTTATCGGTTCCCAAAATTAATATTTTTATAATTTCTTATGTCTGTCTTTACTGCAGTCTCTGAACATAAATTGTGAAGATTTCATGGACATTTATCACTTCCCCAATCAATACTCTTATAATTTCTTAAATATTGGGGCTGGTTCCCCCGATACACCATGTTGGCCAGACTGGTTTCAAACTCCTGGCCTCAGGTGATCCGCCCACCTCAGCCTCCCAAAGTGCTGGGATTACAAGTGTGAGCCACTGCACTTGGCCAGATGCTTTATTAATGTTTTATTTTTATTTTTTAGAGATGGCATCTTACCGTGTCTGAATGTTGCCCAGGTTGGCCTTTAAATCTGGACTCAAGCTATGCTCCTGCCTCAGCTTCCTGAGTAGCAGGGACTAGTCGTGCATATCACTGTTCCCAGCTTATAAATATTTAAGAGAGTAATATACTAAGTATAAATTTGCAATTGATAGAAAACTTTTATAGGCAGTTCATATTAATATTTCCTATTAATTAGTGCTTCTTAAAGCTGATTTGTTTGCTTGCTTGTTTTTATAATTTGTTTCCTTGTTTTTATCCAGGATCCAATTAAGGATCACACATTGCATTTGGCTATCATGGCCTTTTAAAATTAAGAACACTTCCATCCTGTTTTGTCATTCATGATATTAATATTTTTGAATGGTCTAAGCCAGTTGGATTGCAGAATATCCTTTATTTTAAATTTGTATGATTTTTTTTTCATGTTAGATTCGGACTAGGCATTTTTGACAGCAATGCTCCATAGTTGATGTTGTATCCTTTTTAGTGTAACACATCATAAGGCAAGTGCACAGTTCAAGATTGTAACCATTATTGCAAAAATTAAGGTTAATGTAGTTCCTTATTAGGAGTGTAAAAATATATGTGTTTCATTACTGGCAGAATCTGTTTTGTGGGACTTGAGTGTAACTTAGGCTTACATTATCAACATAATTTTTTTTGCAAAACATTTTTGTGGAACACAGTGACAAGCTATAAAATGACTACTGTGATGTAAAGTTAACTCTTGATAGTACTTTAGAACCTGGCTTCTCATCCTTGTAGATGTAAGTAAATTAAGGGTAGAAAATTAGAGATGAGTTTTATTTGCTACTTTCCTGCTATTAGAACCATGTGAGTGACCCTTTGAAGATTATGTTGTTGGATCCCTAGTTTACTAAGAGTTCCATAAATTCTGAAATTTTGTTTGCTGGAAGTCATATCCTTTCATAAGAACTTTAATTATAGTGAGAAAAACTCGTCTTAACTAAAAAAGATACTCACATTGTAGCCAATGACTCAACTCGGGTTGTGTTGAAAAAGAATTGAAGTTTGATTCAGCAGAATGGTTTGAACAGTTTTTTTGATTTGTAATTATTTTGTTTATGTAATATTTAACAAAAATACATTGTGCATGTGCTGTGTGTAATATGTGAGTCACTAGGGATGTAAAGATGAATAACAAAGGTAGTGGTATCTTAATTTTTTGGAGAGTAATACATAATTTAAAAAAGTTAAAAGTAAAATTTATTATTTGAAGATAAAATATTTAGGAAACAAAAATATAGTAAAGTATAAAAATATACTTTAACACAGCAAGACTTATGCTTTATATAAAGTTTTCTCTTTTGTTGCATATAAAGTTTGAAGCAATACGGACATGAATTATAGATAGTATGTGGTAGACGAGAGAAGAAAAAATTTAACTCTAGTGATACAATCTTGTCATTATTCTAAAGACAAGATAGAGAAGAGAGGAAGAACTTTAAATGAGATTGGAGAAAGTCTACCTTAAATAAATGCAATGATAAAAATGTTTTGTGAGTTTATGCTTCCTTCAGGGAAGCCATTTAATGGCTTATTTTATTCTGTTTGTGTATTTTAAAGGTAACTGTTGAGAGCTAGCTTTGCTTTATAATTTTATACTTACTAAAAAATTAAATAACTTATATATGGAGGAAAACTGGCATCGGTTGATAGATTTCGGGGGAGTCTGAAGTTTCTTGAGGGGATTTTCAATCAAATGCTTTTATTTTCTGTGGCAGTAGTGATCTGGTTGGTTTATCTCATAAATAACTGATGCTGCTGCTTTTTGTGTTCTTTGATGTCTCACCTTATGGTTTTACTAAGTAAGGACAGCAATGGATTGGCTTCTGATGCTATTGAAAACAGTTTAACTACTGCAGGTATTATAACTCACTTTTAAAGATTTTATGACATAGACCCTTAGGCAGAAAGGAAATGAGCATTTATGGGATGCCTGCTATGTGCCAGGCACTGCTTATATTGTGTGTGCTATCTCATTTAATGCTCATAGCAACCCTGTGAGAAAGGTAGTTGTATTTATTAGTGACAAAATTGAGATTTGGAGAGTTCAAATAACTAGCCCAAGATCATATAATTAGCTAGCATCAGAACTGTAACGTAAACCCAGTATTTCTGATTCTAGATTCTGTATTGAGGCTTCACTATGCTCTGAAAACTTAAGTGCCTTGCTTGGAAAATGTGAAGTGCAGCAATATTATTCCTGCCTCATTTATAATGTTCTTAGATTTAAGAACATTTTAAAGGCCCAATTTTGTTTTCTTTTCTCCTATTTGTTCTAACCTAGAATGTCTTATTCTTGGGCTGTAGCAGTGGACAATTTAAGAAGAAGTATACCCACTCTAAAGGGACTGTGAGTTTTATTGCTGCCTTAAAAACATAATTTCCCTGAAACAAAAATTCTATGAATTGACTAATCCTGATAAACTTGCATGTGAGAATGACACTAAATTTGCTCATTATTTTGGGCTCAGCATCTCTCACCTGACTGTACTTGTCTTTCTCTCTGCCTCTGCTTCTTTTCTACCCATGCGCCCTTACCTTTAATCTCTTTTGTTTCTACTTGATTCTGGCATAGTAGCAGCCACTTCTATGGATTTGGCTGGCTTGTCTGTACATAATAGGCTCCTAATGTGTGTGTTTTCTAGGAAGATATAACAAAGCTATGAAATAGATTGAATGTGAATGTTAGGCCTGCTATGTTTTATTTTTAATAAGAAATTCTGACTGTAGAGAAAAAAGTGAAAAGGAGTTGTATTAGGCAAAGCCCTCACAAATTAAGAGCTTACAGGATAAACTGTAAAGGTTAGAATAAGAGATAAATTATCCACAGTGGTAGTGTTTGTAAGCATGTCCAGTAATTGTTATTATTTTGAAAAGTTGTATTTTATTATGGTTTTATCTTAACTTTTTTATTTGCTGGAGAAAAAAATTCACTGTTGATCAGTGACACAATTATTTTAAGATAGAGTTTACAAAATAGGCTTTTAGACATTTCAAAAGTTCTTTGAATAGTTACAAATCATTTATGCATTCATGGAGTTAAAGAATAGTGCCATTTTTGCTAGTGCCAGAAAACTCATTTGATTTCATATTAATGAAGTATTTTAAGAAATGTAAATCTCAAAGAAATTTATAGTTCTGGTTTATCTCTAGTTTTGTCCACTAATCCAGTATTGGTTGAGAATTTTCTTTATAGCTTTATTATCTAATCTCTGTTAGCTTACTACTAATTCAAAAGGTACATTAGCATGTAGCTTAAGAAACAATAGTTTAGTAGAAACTATTAATAACTTTAAGAATTAGAATCAGCTTTAAAATATATCAAGGACTAGCTACCAAGAATGAAACTCACTTAAGAATAGTATTTTCTTTTTTGAATTCTGAAATGAGGCTCTGTGTATGTTAGATTCCATAAGAGCAATAGCACAATGCTAGCCAAAAATTTGCAAGAAGCCCCTATTTGAAATATTAAAGTATTGTCAGAAGGGAATATATAAATCAGACAGGCATGCAGACATGTAGTTTTTTGTTTTGTTTTGTTTTGTTTTTTATTTCTTCTAACTTTTTCACTTAATTAGTATTGGAATTAGCATCATGATGTGTGTGCCTACTAAGTCCAGTATTTCTTGGGTAAGCTGACTTAATTAAGATTTCCTTAGTTCTGAAGAAGACTATCTTATTTACTGTGAACCATAAGCTCAGCAAACAGTTTTATATTCTCAATTCACAGGGCTTCCTACTATGAGATTTCAGTTGATGATGGTCCATGGGAAAAACAGAAGAGTTCAGGGCTCAATTTGTGTACTGGAACAGGATCAAAAGCCTGGTAAGTAACTTGGGATGTTGCTTATCAAGTTTTGTGAAATATTTTTAGTAGTGTAATATATTGGCACATCTAAGGCGTGTAATACGCAAGAGGTGTCCTGGTGGTGTTATGTAGGTAGGCCAAGTTTCTGTTTCATTCATCACTGGGGTCTAGTAGTCCTGCCTTGACTTCTTGGATTACAGTTACAGCCTGGATTTGGTCATTATTGAGCACTAGGTTTGTAAAGGAAAGGAAATGAGAAGTGGTTTTGGGACTATCTTTTCTTAAAAATGAAAAATATTTTAAATAATAGTAAGAAAATGAATACAAAGTACAATAAACAAAAATAGACTGGAGGTTTGTATATTAGAAGCCTAACTGGAGATAACCTGGTGCATCCTATGTCCTGTTTACTCTATAACCTCCCTCTGGGTAGTCTCGTCTTCTTAGTACATTCCTCACGGATGCCTCTCAAACATACCTTCTCTCCTGAGTACAAACTCATATTCTAAAATTACATGCCAGTTGGGATATTAGTAACACTTCAGATTCAACACATTCAGAACTGAATTTATTGTCTTCAGTTTTTCTTTTTGTGTTCTTTATATTGCTGAATACCATCAGCATTTACCCGACTCCATGTCTAGAGAAAAAAAGCAAAACATGATTTCTCAAAACCTTGTTCTTACCTTTGGAGTCCTCCATTCTTCATTCTCCTCTCTATATATCCCAGTCTTGAAATCCTGTTCATTGTACTTCTGAAATCTTAGTCCACTTTTTGGGTTTCTACTGCTGCTACTTTGGTCCAAGCCTGCACCTTTTTAGTGAATATTCTTTGTGCCTTACCTTTTATTCTTGAGGCTGTCATCTGCACTACACAGAGTAATATTTCCTTTTTTTTTTTTTTTTTTTTTACTTTTTTTAAAAAAAATATTATTATACTTTAAGTTCTGGGGTACATATGCACAACGTGCAGGTTTGTTACATGGGTACACACCGTGCCATGTTGGTTTGCTGCACCCATCACCTCCTCATTTACGTTAGGTCTTTCTCCTAATGCTATCCCTCCCTCAGTCCCCCACCCCACAAAAGGCCCCGGTGTGTGACCCTCCCTGTGTCCATGTGTTCTGATGTTTTATGAGTGAGAACGTGCAGTGTTTGGTTTTCTGTCCTTGAGATATTTTGCTGAGATTGATAGTTTCCAGCTTCATCCATGTCCCTACAAAGGACATGAACTCATTCTTTTTCATGGCTGCATAGTATTCCATGGTGTATATGTGCCACATTTTCTTTATCCAGTCTGTTATTGATGGATATTTGGGTTGGTTCCAAGTCTTTGCTATTGTAAATAGTGCTGCAGTAAACATACGTGTGCATGTGTCTTTATAGTAGCTGACTTATAATCCTTTGGGTATATCCCCAGTAATGGGATTGCTGGGTCAAATGGTATTTCTAATTCTAGATCCTTGAGGAATCGCCACACTGCCTTCCACATGGTTGAACTAATTTATGCTCCCACCAACAGTGTAAAAGTGTTCCTATTTCTCCACATCCTTTCCAGTGTCTACAACAGAGTAATATTTCTAAAATGTAGATAAATCTATCTCTGTTCTCTGCTTTACAAGTTTCATTGACCTCTGTTCAGATTGCTTAATCTGTCATTTGAGGCCCTTTATCATATGACCTTAGTGATCTTATTGGCCTTATTCCTGCCCTACCCTTACTCCCACCTATGGCACACTAGAATTGGCACAGCTCCTTGCAATTCTCAGCACGCTTCTTGTTCTCGCTTGGCTTTTTATTTTTGCTCAATGCAACTTCTTCCTGCCCTGAATGCCTGAACACTCCACTTTCTATCCACTGGCTGAAAATTCAGTCTTGAAATGTCATTCTCTTTAGCAAATCTTTAACACTCACCTCTTTCGTAAAGACAGTGAATTAATCATTTTTATCCTTCCCTAACACTTTTTCTCATAGCACTGTTATAGCCGTTATTACATTATTAGTTATCTAATATGCTAGTACCCAGCTAGTTAAAGCAACTTTATGGATTTGGGATGGTGACTAGGGTTTTTTTTTTTTTTCCTGCTTAATCTTTTGTGTGCACAGTACCTTATATGTATTCACTCAAAAAGTATTTTTTGAGTAAATGACTATACGCTCACAATTGTATATAGCTAAAACAATGCTTATCAAACTTTTACATTTGGATAGTTTGATTTAGAGTTTTATTTCCTACTTGTTTAGCATGACTTCTTAAACTATTTTATTATGAAAAATTTTTAATAAGAGTGACAAAATAGTGTAATGAATCCCCACATACCATTAGCTAGTAGTAATTATCAACACATGCCCAATCTTGTTGCCTCTGTACCCCTATCTATCTACTTTTGTTCTATTTATTTTGAAGTTATTTTTCAGATATCATGTCATTTAATTCATAAGTATTCAATAAAAAAAAATTAGCCAAATAGTCTTTTGGAAAAAATAAGAAGTATCATTTTAAAAGATAGGTTAATAATTTATTTTCCTGAAGGCCAGTGAAAGGAACATTTCTAAAATGAATTTTCCAATAATTTTGTGAAAAAAATTAATCCTTTAATATGTTATAAAATTATTTTGTAACTATCTCATAGATTAAATTGAAAACATTACAGCTAACAGCTTTCATTTATGATGATAGCATCTTTCCTGTTGAACATGCTATGCTACTTTTTGAAAACTAGAGTGAAATTAGAAATAGAAATGGAAATTTCTGTTAGAAATAGAGATTGTCTTTACCCAGTATTCTTATCATAAAAAATGGGCAAAGTGGTATAATTGAAAAGGGTACTGGCCTGGAAGTTAAGAGACCTGATTAAACTACAGACTAGCTTTACATCTGTGTACAAATTTCCTTGTCTGCAAAATGCAGGAATTGGAACTGATAAAATAGTAAGTTTACTTTGCCTTCTGAACTTCCGTGATTCTGTATGTTTATTTTTTATGCATTGTAATACAAGCTATCAGTTATATAGCCCCTGCTACTTTGTACTGTGCTAAGTACTTTTATATATTAATTAATCCTTTTAGAAATCCTGGAAGAAAGTAGTAGCATTCCCATTTTATAAACGAGTAAATTAAAGGTTAGCAAGGATAATTTAGGCCAAAGTTATACAAGAAGTAAGAGTCAGAACCTGGATATAAGTACAGGTGTGCTGGACTGCAAAATCAGTGCCCTTTTCACTGTCATTACTACTTGTGCTGCTTCACAAGGGAAGGTCAGTTTTTAAATGGAAAGGGGGAGGGGTTCTGAGCTGTCTATAGAGGTCACATAGTTGAAAGAAAAGTCACTAGGTTGTATTGAAGAATTATCAAGATAAATTTGTAATTAATCTCAGTGAAGTAGTGCTTCTGCTAGAGGCAATGGGGCTTCTGTCTGGGGAGGGGTGTAATTTTGATAGATTTTGATAGTTCAAGTTTTCAACCTTTCGGGGCATAAGGAATGACAGCCACTACAATGCTTTTAAAGCATTCCTCGCCTCCCACATGCACCCAGTAGTTGAGTCCTGTGTTGATGTTGCATTTCGATAAGTATGGGTTACATTAAAATCTCAGCCTTCTCTATGTTGCTTGTTAAAGTTTTCTATTATTTCCTGTGCTCTAGTATAAAAGTCTTTCTCACAAGCTATATCCTATCCCTGCCACCTTGGTTACTCAGTCTCTTCTCTACCAAGCCCCATGCAGCTTGCTTGCATCTAACATGTTCTCTACTGCAATTCCCATTCATCTTTTGTCCTTTTCTCTTCAAGAAATGTAGAAAGAGAAGGGAAGCCTAGGAGCCAGAGGGGCTGGGGAAAAGCTGTATATTTCTATACATTAATAATTTTTGTTTTTATCATACTACCATCTCTGAGCACATATTTTGTTCCAAGCTAATTAGATGATCTTGTTTAAATTCTCACAAATACTCTGGAAGTAGGTGATTTTATTTTCATAAGTAGAATCCAAAGTTTCATAAGTTAACTGACTTTCCCAAAGCCATGTGGCTAATAAATGGTGAAGTCATGATTTAAATTTTAAACCTATCTATAAACCATAGACCTCTGAAGACTCACTGGAAAGAAAAGATTAGAATAGTCTATTTTTCTCTCTTTTAATTCTTGATAGAGAGGGGCTTGTTTTCTTGTATGAAATTCTTTAATTAGTCTTTACTTTTAATATGAAATGTGGAAATGTATGACTCAACGGTAAGCTATTTGTTATAAAAGATAAACCACCAATCTCGGTGGCTTAACACAGTATAAGTCTATTTCTTGTTCTTGTAAAGTCTGCAGTGAGTGTTCCTGATTGGCAAGCAGCTCCCTGTAAGTGGTTATTCAAGGAGCCAGAGTTCTTCCATCACGTGGCTCTACCACCTTCTAAACATAGCTCCTCCGGTTGCTCTGCTACAGAAGGTAGAAGAGCATGGGGACTCCCCATGGGAGGCTGTGAGCCAGGCTTTGAAGTTTTATTCATCATGTCCACTCTGATTTCATTAGCTACAACTCAGTCACATGACTATATGGCATGAAGGGCTAGAAAATATGCGTTCAGGAAGAAAAACAGGTTTGGGGAAGAGTTATTCTGTGTCTGCATCTCCAAAAATTCTTCCACAGGAGACAGGATATAGGGGTGGTATTACACAGCAAATGTCTCTGAATTGTCCCATTATCATGTCAGTTCTCTAGTCAGTGGGGAATCAGGTTTACTCCGTACATTGGGAGAAGTACTACAGAGCCAGATCACCATATATTTCAATTAGTTTCTTTTTAAGATTGTTCTCAGTCCTTTTTCTCCATACATGCTGCCCTACCAGACTTTAAAGTAAGGATGAAGATGTGTTTTTAGGAAATGGAGCTTTAGTAGTTGATGAAGATGTGATACTCAGTTTGTCTTCCAGTTTGGTAGTAGAGGTTGTATCTGATTTTAAATGGAAACTCTTAGAGTGGTGAAGGTTGTAGACCTAAGAAAAAAGTTCTCATGTTTTTGCATTTCTCCAAACATGAAGGGTACAGGGTTAGCAGGTATAAGAGTGTCTCTTATTCTCCCTCCCTCAAAAAGTTGAGAGACAGTGATTTAGGTTTAGAGTTGTGTTGACTCATGTTATTCCTGTTCCTTGGGATTATCTGTTGAGATCATGTATGAAGAGTTATGAGGCAGTAGAAGAATTCAAAATTACTGGGAATTTTTTTTTTAAAAAACAACCTTTTCTTAGTGATCTTTATAGACCCCCAGGACAGAACTGTTTTGAAAAGTTATTCATGTTTGTATTAATGCTTGGTTTTTAGTGGTTAAGCAAGGCATTGCACATGTAGAATATTTCTTCCCTTTAAGGAAACTATTTTATAACTTAAAGTAAATACTTAAAGAATATGTTAAAAGGTACAAAAGGGTATACAGCAAAAAGCTAGTCTCCTTTTCATTTCGTATCTGTAGTGCTTATCTCTAGATTCATACTATATATATATTTTTTTTCTTAAAATGAAACAATATATACACTATATGATGCCTTTTGTTTTTTAACTTAGTATTTTGGTTATCCTTACACATCAGCACATATATTTGTATTATTTTTAATATCAATGAGTAGCTATAATTTATTTAATTAGCTTTCTGTGGGTTTCTATATTTGAGTTGTTTTGCTGTTATAAAGAGCGTTTCAGCTAATAATTTTTGTACCTATATTTGTGTATTATAGATGGAGGTATATTTTAGGTTAAGTTACTAGATTGAAGAATATGTTCATTTTAATTTTAATAGTGCATAATTGCTCTCCAACTGCAATATCTCTGTTCCCATAAATGTACGAAAATACTTGTCTCATCATACCCATACTAGTACATTATTTACCAGTTTTTAACTTTGTTCATTTAGAACTTTCTCCAATTTCTAAGAATTTTCTATATTTTAAGTAGGTTATTCATTTGTGATTTTTAGCATGTTTTTAGAATTAAAACTAAAAATTTTGTGATTTTTGTTTCTAGGTCATTCAATATTAACAGGGTTGCAACTCAGGCAGTAGAAGATGTTTTAAATATTGGTGAGTACCAAAACAGCTATTACAGTAGTCCCCTCTTTTCCGCAGGGCACATGTTCCAGGACCCCCAGTGAATGCTGAAACCTTGGATACTACCAAACCCTTATACTATGCATTAATTTCTTTTTCCTTCTTTACAATATCATGGATAGAAGATTCACATATCTGATTGTAAATCTTAGCAACCTCAGCATATGACCTTTTTCTTTGAGAACATTCACCTGTTCATGCAAAGAAAGCATTTTATGGCTTCTCTTTGGCATATCTCATTTGCCGACATCACTACTTGTGCCTTGGGGCCATTATTAAGTTAAATAAGGGTGACATGAACACAAGCACTATGATACCATGACAGTCGATCTAATAACCAAGTCAGCTACTAAGTGACTAATGGGCCAGTAGCATGCACAGCATGGATAAGCTGGACAAAAGGATGCCTCACATCCCAGGTGGGTTAGAGCAGGACTGCGTGAGATTTCACCATGCTACTTAGAATGATGTGCGATTTGAAACATGAATTGTTGATTTCTATAATTTTCCATGTAATATTTTTGTATCATGGTTGTCTGCCGGTACCTGAAACTGGAAGAAAGCAAAATCATGGAAAGCAAAAGTGCTAATAAGGTCAAGGGGGGACTACTGTTTATGATAATATGCTATATAATGTATACATGCTATTTTATATTAGCTATTATGTTATATAATAACATATATGTATTTATAACACATATACATTTTAATCATACTTTCCCCCTTTCCTTTTTCAATAGCAAAACGACAAGGAAATTTGAGTCTTCCATTGAACAGAGAATTGGTAGAGAAAGGTCAGTGACAATTGGTAATAATCACTAACAGTTTAGTTCTATTTCAGTTTTAAGAATGATAGTGTGAAGTGTTATTTAATTAGCAAAGTACTTTTTTTTTTACTCAAACATGCTTTTATTATGATATCCCCTTAAATGTCTTTAAGCAACATAAAGATTAAAGTTGGACTTGGTTGTTGTGATTTTTAGTCAACCCTGAAATACAACTCTTAAGTCAAAGCAGTATAACTGCAAACATGTCCTGGGGGATAGGGAATTACAGAAAAATCTTTATCTCACAAATAGTAAGTGCATAGCTAAATTCACTATGCCATTAATATCCTCTGAGATAGAATTCACTGAGCTATGAGTGCTTATTTTCTTATTCACTCGAATATTCTTTTTAACATTCTTCTCCCTAGTTTTGCCTGATTACCTCAAGATTCCTTTAAGAGAATTAGCGCTGTTAGAGAAAGAATACTTATCAAGAAATCTGAAATCGTAGGTTCCAGTTCCAGATCTACTACATCAGCTGTGAAACTTGGGCAAGGCTGTGATCCTCCACAGCTGTAAAAAGAGGGGGTTAAAGTAGATCATCTAGCTGGTGTTTCTAGGAGTTCTTCAAATGTATTCTTTACATTCGGTTTAAAACAATTTAAATTTTTAAACTGAAAAACACATTTGTTTGATTTGCATATCAGATTGTAACACACTGAAGTCTACTTATCTACCAGGATCATTCTTGTATGCACCTCAAATTAAAGCTATTTTTTGCTATCTCCATTGAAGGATATCCTAAAATTTCAAGGTAGATTGTTTTTTATAAAACCACAAACCAAAATGTGTTTAAAGTTACATCTACATACCTATGTAAGGATCTTCTCAACATATATGACAAAAAATATATAGACATAAAGTGAATATTGATACATGTAAGACTGCAACTGTCATCCATAGACATAAATGCTTGGATTTGAGTTATCTTAACAGCCTCATTCTCATTGGTTACCTTAAAATGAGTTAGCAATACCTTCTAACCTGATACAGTATTTTAATAGTGTCAGTTTATCTTTATTGTTAGGTTTCCACATAAGACTTCCTTTTTTGGGGGGACAGTTTGCCTCTAAAATAGTTTGAAAAAAGAAGCAAATCTCTCAAGCCCCATTCAGCCTTCTAAAATGGATTCTGGTCTCCTTCACTCAATTTGAGACCTACAAGATTATTTTAATCATGGTTCATGAATTAGCACCAGCAGTAAATCTGTATGAAAGGAAAGTTAGGCACATAGAGTAATTGCTTCTTAATTATATAATTCAACTTAAAAAACAATATATATAAAATAACTGAAATTTATGTCAGGTATATATATAAATTAAGGGTATATACATACACATACACAGACACACCTATATACACATACATATACACACATATATATGTATCATAGTGATTTTCTTCTTTTAATAAACATACCAAAGCTTTACTTTGATGAATGGCATTCCTTTCAAGATTTGACTATCTTTAGAAGCAACAGTGAATGCCAGTGATGCAATCACTGTTACAGACATTTGTGAAATTACTCCTTTGAAATTTCTTTCAGAGCTAGCATGCTTTTTTGTGGTGTGTCACAGAGCCAAAGTTTTATTTTTGTGAGTGAATTAGATTTTTTTTAAAGCCAGTAATTCAAATGAAACTTTCGTAAATAAGGTAGATTATCTGACAGTCTTTTAATTTTTTTAATGTAGTACTCAACTAAACTTACTTTCAGGCCTGATATCTTTGTAATTTTCTCAACCAATTTGTGCTTTGTATTCCAGCCTTCATGTGCCTCTTGATTAGAGAGAAAGGTCCCAAAGATTTGTAAAAAAATATGTTGATGTATTGGAGAAAGGATATTGCCTGTTGTCGTTTGAGACTGCATTTTATATCGACGCTGTTTGCTTATGATCATAGTTATGAGCTCTTTGATGTGGTATTTTGGAAAGAACTTGGCAGGGCAATATGGCAACTCAAGTTCCTTTTTTGAATGCATACACTCCATTGTTTAATTACAAGCTCTGAAGCTAGTGGTTTTTTTTTTTTTTTCTTTTTCCCCAATTGTACCTATTTCTACTGTATTGTGGGTGATGTGTGTTTCTGTGGGCAAATCATGGTACCTAATTCTTATTTATAAGGTTTTTTGTTACTGTTTTTAATGGAATATGTGTTACGAGTTTCAAGAACCTTGTTCCCAAATAGACTTTTGGAACTGAATTAATTTTAAATGGGGGATGGCATCTATTTTTTGTTTTGCCATTCTCAGAAGTGACCATCTTTTATTGAGTGTGGTAATATTTTTTTTTCTTTGTAGTAACAAATGAATATAATGAATCACTGCTCTACAGTCCAGAAGAACCAAAAATACTTTTCAGTATTCGAGAACCAATAGCAAATAGAGTTTTCTCAAGCAGTCGTCAGCGTTGTTTCTCCTCAAAGTAAGCATCCTCGGTCTGACTTCTGACTATTTTCATCCCTTTCATTGTTACAAAGCACACTTGGTTTGAAAACAATTTAATTTCATTAAATTTGCTCATTCAAACTTAATCTAGCAGGAAAAGTCGAACCTGTGAAAGTAATAAGGTATCATGCTAACCCGGCTAAAATCATATTTTCTTGTACACTTACTGTGCCATTTTAGAGAAGCTAAAACTTAAGTGACTAGAAAGGGTACAGTTATTTTTTTCAGTGATTTGTTGGTTTTTAAAAAATGAACCAAGACACAATAATTGTAAAAGAAGCTGAATAGAAAGCCCCTTCTTTTTCATAAGCTGTAGAATAAAAACATGATAAACACTGATAGAAAACTTAGATTGCATAGCAATAAACCTTTAGAATAGTTTTCATTTCTTTTAGGTTTTCCCTAAAAGTGACCTCCCACCTATTGAATTTGCTTCATTTTATTTTTGAGGAGAGAGGATATAAAAAAGTGGATATAAGTTCTTATTTTGTAAAGGTTCCCCAATTTTCCAAATTAACAAGAAAATGTAAAATTCCGAGAAAATGTCATCTATCTCATGGCAAGCAGAAAACAGCTTAAGTAATTACAAATTGCTGACCTCAGTGTACATATTTTCTCTTTATAGACATACAATTAATTTTTTCCCCAGGTTAGACACAAATAAGGAAATTTATCTTAAAATTCACGTTGTCATTTGACAGTTAATTTGATTAATCTACAGATCTCTACTCAGTTTGAGTGAGACGACAAAGACTCCTTCAAAGATATATACTACTTATATTTAAGTTTTTGCTAATAGGAGAATAGCTTTGTGATTTTGACAGTTGGAAAAGATTTCTTAAACATGTCATAAAAAGCACTGTAACAACAAAAGATTGATAAATTGAACTACACTGGAAGTAAGAACTGCCAGTAATCAAAAGATACAATTAGGAAAACAAAAAGGCAGAGCGAGAAAGATATTTTCAGGACCTATATCCAGCAATGGGCTCATAGCCAGAATATTTAGTATATAAAAATTCCTACTGACAATAAGAAAAAGGCAGGCAACGTGATAGAAAAATGGCCAAAGTCAGGCATTTCACAAAAGGTGATATTCATATGGCTAATAAACATATGAAAAACATGATCTTATTATTCATCTGGGAAATGCTAATTAAAACTACATAATACACTACCATATACACCCACCAGAATGGCTAAGGTACCAGTTGTTGGCAAGGAGGAGTAACTACAACTTTCTGTATATTCCTAAATTTCTGTTAGGAATATATAGCTTGGAAAATTGTTTGGCAGTTACCTAGCAAACCTGCACATAGCATACACAGTGATCCAATAATTCCCCTTTGAGGTATATATCCAACAGAAATGTATGCACCAACAGAAATATGTGCACAAAGACATTCAAGAATATTCATAACCGCTCTACTCCCAATAGCCAAAAACCCAAATGTCCATGAATAGTAGAAGAGAGAGATGAATTTTGGTGTTTTCATACAATAGAAGTGATTTCATACAGCATTAAAAATGAACACACTACTATTAATATTACACATAATAACATGGATGAATTTCGCAAACATACTATTGAAAAGAAGACAGACACCACTGTGCATATTATATTCTTCCATTTATATAAAGCTCAAGAACAGACAAAGCTATTACTACTACAGTGATAGAAATTAGGAAGGTAGGTATGCTTGAGGAGGGAGCAGGGATAGTGACTGGGAGAAGGCAGTGAGGGAGCTTCTGGCAAGCTGGGTAACAGTTGATTCCTGAGTTGGGTGATCATAAGTGTGTTCACTGAACTGTACATTAATAATTATGTATACCTGTATACATATACACATACCCAACTGCTCTGTATATGTGTTATACTTAAGTAAAAATGTTACATGAAAATAGTTAACACTCTTGTTCAATACTTAGTATTTGTGATGTTAGTAATTCAACATTCAATCGTATGAAAACAGCCTGTGAGTTCAGTCAGGTCTGCACTTCTTTACTGCTGAATGCTTGTGTGAATGGTGCTATCCTGAACATTTGCGTTTGGAGACCTTCATAATATACCCATATATTTACATAGTCACTAATTTTCTCATACCAGTGAACAACTTGATTTTTAAAATGGAGGCCCAAGTGATGTGTGAGGTTAAAATTCAGGATTAAAATAACCTATTAGTTAAGATTAAGAAAACTATTACTATTTAATGAGATATTTCCTTCTGCCTAGGGTTTGTGTTCGTTCTCGTTGTTGGGATGCCTGTATGGTTGTGGATGGAGGAACTTCTTTTGAATTTAATGATGGTGCAATTGCTTCGATGATGATCAATAAAGAAGATGAGCTTCGAACTGTGCTTCTAGAACAGTGAAGGATTTCCTCATGACAAATTTTGATTACTGGAGAAAATACTTTTACTTCAGAAACAGACTACCAGTCGTAAAGTGACATTTTTTTTGGTTATTGTTGAGACTACTTGCCTGTGGGCTCAGAAGTGAGATTTGCATTATTCTTCTGTTGAATTCTGATAGAAAAAAAGACATTCACTGTATAAGAAAATGGATGGACTGAACTAATTAGAATTGATAGCAGTGAAATTTTTATATTGCTTACAATTGGTAACCAAGAGTGCTGATATCTTTTTAAATTTATAGGGGCAGGCTTAAATAAAGGACTAAATATTTAGGATTTGAAACTTAACTGTATAAGTGTTTTTTCCTTCCCTTTCCTCCTAATTGTGGGATTGTCAGAACTGAACACATATCATTTGATTAGTGCATATTTTTTATAGTACCCGAAAATCAAGATTTTGAAAAAATTTTCATGACAGAGAATTTTGATAAATCCTGACATTGACCTAATTGACATAGGTAAATATGTTTGTATATGTGCTAAGAATTTTCTAATTTCAGAACACAAGGATGATGTTATGACTATTGATTTAAAAATTTCAAATAATCATTTTTGAAATTATAGATGAATGCTTTCATTTGAGTTTCATTCCGTGTAATTTCAGCAGTGCTGGGTGAAATACAGATATCAGAACAAATCATAATGCTGTTACAAATGTATTAGTTATCCAATAAGTGTTTTAAGTCAATTTTTTAAAAAATGACGTGAGTCCTACAGGTTTCTTCTGTCTTTAAAATGCTCAAATTTTAAAGATGGAAGAAAGATTCAGAGACTAAAAGGATGAACTGATTAGACATTTTCTATTAGGAGTTTGGTAAAATATTGTAAACATATTTTTACCTGTGTTAGGAGTATTATCACAAATAATGGATTCTTTAATAAATATGTAAAACACAGTAGTTTTAGAATTGCCTTCCTTAGTAGTGTGGTTTTCACCTAGCTTATACTCCAAGTTTTACAGAATTGCTTTTAGGATAAAATGTTAGGACTTTTTCCCCACCCCCCACCCCATTATGAGAATTCCTTTATTTTTGGAGGAAATTATCTAATTCTTGATCTACTTATAAGTAATCCTAGAATTTTTGCCAAAAGATCCTGTCATTGCATAATGAAACAGTTGGTATTCTCATGCCATTGTTCAAAGTCATGTGTTTCTTTCACTTGCTGCTGAAAATTTCTGTTCAGTCATTAACAGATATTTATTGAACACCCACTCTGTGCCATGTACTACTATGTCAGGTGCTACATATGTTGATGAACGAAACAGACTCTATCCTTATACAATTTTGAGTCTTGTGGGCTCAGAAGTAAATTCTGTGAAAGCTGGATGGATAATCAAATTGAGTGCTCTTAGTTTTGCCAATATTTAACATGTTGTTCTTATCAATTTTTTAAAATGTTAATGTACAAAGTTAATCTAGGTTTTGATATATATCCAGAGAATCAATTTTTCTTAAAGTATCTGCATAGACATTCATAGCAAAGAACTTATGACATACCAGATAGAAATACATTAAAATGTAGTGTTTTCCCAGAGCTGGATCTGGTTTCTGGCTTGTTTTTTTTTTTTTTTTTTTATATACATAAGACCACTTTATAAAGAAGCTCCACACTATAGAACCTCCCCTAACAGGCTCAAAATACCTTCTTTTTTTTTTTTTAGAGACAGAGTCTTGCTTTGTCGCCCAGGCTGGAGTGCAGTGGCACAGTCTCGGCTCTGCAACCTCCATCTCCTGGGTTCAAGCGATTCTCCTGCCTCAGCCTCCCAAGTAGCTGGGATTACAGGCATGCAACACCACGCCTGGCTGATTTTTTGTATTTTTAGTAGAGATGGGGTTTCACCATGTTGGTCAGGCTGGTCTCAAACTCCTGACCTTGTGATCTGCCCACCTCAGCCTCCCAAGGTGCTGGGATTACAGGCATGAGCCACCATGCCCGGCCTTAAAATGCCTTCTTAAAGAAAAAATGCCAGCTCCGTCTTTAATCTCAAGGAAATCTGATTGTCCAAATAGATCTGTTAATATGTAACATATTAATAGGTAACTTGCTATGTAAAATTTTAAGCCATATTCTAAAAGGTTTTAAAAATAATGTGCTCCATTTGTGATAAAATTTCTAACATTTCTGCTCTGTGGTGGGGATTTATTTGTAAAAATGAGAGGCAAAGGAATGTTAGCATAGCAAAAATGTGTTTGAGTGAGTTAACCTTTTAATGGCAACCCTATGTGAATAAAATTACACCACTGTTACCTCTTCTTTTTAACATTTCTTATTTTCCTAACTCTCCAGGGTCACTATTTGAAAACTAGTTTTCACAAAATGTTATGTTTCAGAAGTGTTTCCCCACTGCTGTGTACTATTATTCTGTGCCCTGTTTACTTCATTGACTGTTAACATTTGACATAGAATGATTAGTTATTAAATCAGAGGGTGAAGTGCTTACCTGGTCAATGTAGACTCTTCAGATAATTTTGACTTAATATTTTTGATACTCCTTGTGTATTTACATTCATGGTCCCTGTACATTAAATCATATTACATGTTTTACTGCATTGATTTCACTTTTTAATAAGCAGAAAGAGCCTGTGAACACATTTTTATTGTAAAATATCCACTTGAGTTGAAAAAGTTGTCAAATACAAGTTTAAGGATCCGTTATATATTTTGCTCAGTTGTGAAAATAATGTACATTTAGAAATTAAATCACTTAAATTCATTCAATTGTACCAATATTTATGCATCCTTATACTTAAGAATAGCATCTACCAAGACAATTTTACAAAAAAGATCTCAGGGATAATGCAACACCTAAATATAATGGTTGGGGAGGTAAGAGTAAATGTACTAATGAATTGCCGAACTAAAGAATAGTTCAATTTTATTTTTTCAAAGGCTATTTATTCTTAACAGTAAAAATACTCAAGGGATTAGGGCATAAGTCAGTGAGAGGGCTTTTTAAGTTTTCTACATTAAGGTGTGAAGAGTTTTTAAGTCTTACGGGCTTTAAGACTTTTTTTTTAAAGAAAATCACTGACTAAAGCTAAAGTAGAAGAGCATATTGTAAGTGTTAATATGAATACCTTAAATATAGTGATTTTAATGCTCAAAATTATAATTTAGATATCTGGTATTTAGAGAAATGTAAAAATATCAGCATTTTAGTATTTAGATTTGCTAAAACATAGTAATTCAAAGCAGTTATGTTTTGAGTTATCATTAGTACAGGCTTTTAGGTCTTTGACTTGTATCTTGAAGGGTTGGTCTCTTGGTGAAGAAAACTTTGACTTTCTGGGATATTTGGCTAGGTGGGGATTGGAATAGTAAAGAAAGAGGAGGTTGTCATTTTGCTTGTTCCATGGTTAGGGTAAGCAGTGACAAGAGGTTTCTTTCTAGTTTGCCCAGTCTCTAGACTACTTGCCTTTCTTTCCTCATAGGCTCTGCATCTTCTCCTGGGCTGTTGTATCCTGCACATTGTAGGTGGTCAATAAGTGTTGAAGTGTAATTGGGTTCACCAGGATAGGACACAAGTGCTTTATCCAGAAATAAAGTTTTGCACTTGGCCAGTGTCTCTTATGTCTTTGGAGCTTGTGGATAGGATCTATTAGGAATCAAGAGCGCAAGAGCAGGTAAAGTGACAGCAGTAAAAATGAAACAGACAGGTGTGTCTCGGAATAGAACAGAGTATTACTTATCAGGTGTCTCCTTGATTAAAAAAAAAGAAAAACTTGATGATACAAGCCTCTAGAGCACTGACACTATTGACATTTTGTCAAGACAATTCTTTGTTGTGGGGGGCTGTCCTGTAGTCAGCAGCATCCTCAGCCTCTGTTGCCTATATGCCAGTAGCACTTCTCATGACTACCAAAAATGCCTTCACATGTTACCAAGTATCTCCTGGGTGGGAGAAAATCACCCCTGGTCTAGAGCTTTTTGTTGCTAGATCTAACTACCGTTTTATGGGAATAGGGGACAGATTAACCTATCATTCCAGGGATAGACGCAAAATCCAGAATGTAGAACACAGGACAGATAACATAGTTTCTTCAATAAATAAGTTACAAGGAAAGAAAGGAAGAAACTCTAAGATTAAGATTTAGAGAATTTAAATGCAGTAGGTACACCATGTTTGGATCCTGAGCAAAATAAACCCACTGAAGAAAACACGAGATAACTGAGGAGTTTTCAACACCATCTTGATATACCATGCTTCAGGATTCATGCAGGAGCATCCCTATCTTTTAGAGGTTTATACTGAAATAGTTATGATATTATGGTCTGGGTTTTGCTTCAAAATTATCTGTATTGGAGGGGAATGGTTGAGACCATGGATTAAGTGAGATTGGCCAGGAGTTGACTGTTGAAACTGGATGATGGGGTCCATCATATTCTCTTTTTTTTTTTGGCATATGTTTGACGTTTTTCATCATTAAAAAAGGCATAGTGGTGATAGGACCAAGACAATTGGGTGATATTCAAGAATCACCATTCTACCATTTGAATGGAAAGGTTCAAAAGGAACAGAATTCCTGGAAGACCTCTGGGCATACAGTGAACATTCAAATAGTTTCTGAATGACAATAAAATACATAGTATAACCTAATCAAATATATTTTTAAAATGCTACTAGCTGACTTTTATTGATAGTACTCCTTTGTCACTTGAATTCAAAGGTTTTTAAGTATATTACTACTGGAAGCACTTTAAAGATAAGCCTGTATTAGCCCCTTTTAAAAAGGCATTATTTTTTTTTTCAATGTGCTAAGCATATGAAGTAGAAAGGTCAAAACAGGGCTCTGTTTTGAAGAGTCTTATTTAGAGGTATCTAAGCCAAATGGCACACCACACTAAATGCTTTCAAATTTTAACCACAACACTTAAAGAAAAAAGGAATACAACTTAGCTTAAGTACTCATTTTTATAAAAATGTGTTTATTTTAAAACAAGTCTATAAAAGTAGAAATCACATACAAAAATACAGATTGCTCTGACATGTTGGCAAAATAGCTTATGGCTGGACTTGAGTTTGGAAGTTCTGTATGTTTGAGGGCATCTGGATGTTAGAGTCCAACTGGATCCTAACCCCAGCTCTTGTCACTAACCTGTAAACAATAATTTCAAGTAGTATTTAGCACTTTTTAACTACTAAGAAATTGAAGCATAATCATTTCCTGTGTAACCCAACTTTAAAATCTTCGTTAGGTCTAAGCAGATAAAGGCACTTCATACTATGTTTCTAACATTACAATTTTTGATTAAAAAAAAAAAACAGTTAATACAAATGACAGGTTTTGGCTTTTTTTTTGTCGTTACATTTTGAACATATGAAGTCATCAATTTAAACTAGTTTTTGTGACTTTTAAGAAGTAGAATTTGATCTTTTTCACTTCTCTGTACCAGTTTAGAAAATACATGTATCACTGATGGTATCAAAAGGTCCCACATCTGGATTTTAACTCTTATGTAGGTATAAGTAGTGCTTACTACTGAAACTCCATGGAACATATACCTGCTTCTATTGTATTATTTCTGATTGAAGAGAAAATGCAGTTCCTCTTAGGGAACTGTAGGTCTGATGACCTTAAAAATGGATAGTTTCAAACAATTATTGGTGAGAGATCATTTAAAAAAAGACAATTTAAAATACTTGATTCCAGAGTAATAAAAAAGTAACCTTAAGAACCTCAGCGCTAAAGGAAAACAGCAGGCAACTTCAGAATTCTTCCATCCAAATTTTCAAGAATACAGACTGGATTAATACCACCTTTCTAAAACAAAGCAAGTCATTTTAAAAGCTAAAGGACCCATGTTAACATAATTTGATTATCAAGTTAGAAAACCACAATTATATTTCTCATCTAATTTAGATTCTGGAAACAGTAACTTAATGAACATTACAGGATACTTCAAATTAACCTGTCATAGAAAACTGTCTCCTGGGCCTTCAAATCCTATACCAATTCTATACCTCTGGGTTTTGTAATGTTTAGTCTTCTGTAAGTTTTAAGGTGAATTACATGGGATTACTTATTTCTATTAACCTAATTTCAAATCTAAAGGCAAAATTAAAATGCATTTTTCTCTTTCCTATTCCCAGAAAAGATGGCCTTAGACGCTACTATCCTATGATTCTCTTTTTGTTCAGCTCATAATACAAATAGCTTATTGTTCTTCTAAGCTGTCTTATAAAGCAATACTATAAAATTAAATAGATAAAAGTTATATGGGCTATGAAGATTGTTTGCTGGTGGTAATTTTTAAGCTTGATTCTGAATAGACTTAATAAGAAGGGTACTTGGAAGAGGTGGCTCAAATTTTGTTCTTTAAGGTGTCTTGAAATTATAGGCTCACTCTCCCAAAATTTCAAAAGGCCTACAACTTTGGCTCTTAAGAGCAAAGCAGTGATAGAAGCTTTTAGAATCATTTCAAAAAGCAAGATTTCATAGTTTTCCCCCTCAAATGGTTCACTAGTATACTTGCAGAATGAAGGCAAAGGGAAAACCAAGAATAAAACTAGCTAAGTACTCCAGCAACTGGGCTTCCTGCTTATTTTCCCTGTTCTAAAGAAGAGGCACCATCCTGCAATAAATACTTCATAGACAACTGGGCTTTTGCAGTGTCAGTCGGCACTTGATGCCCCATATCTCCTGGTTCTTTTTGTTGCCAATAGTTGGCCTGGCAATGGTGGTGAAATGGGAGCAATTAATTTGCAGGTGAGGAAGGGCTTCTTTTAACAGTTGAAGGGTACCGTCTGGCACGATTCCAAAAACTTGTAGTGTTTTCAGTGTGGGAATTTCTCCAAGTTCACTGGAAAGGAAGAAAAAGACTTTTAGAATGGCAGTATCTATGGAAACTGTTTGACTAGAGTTATATGACCCAAATTTTACAATTTGTATCATCTACAAAATGCAGTCTGAAAATACAATTTACAATAAATGATTTGAGAAAATAGCAAATTAAACTGGAAAGCACAGACCATATCGCTTGAGCAACAGGCATTAGGAAACGCACTGCTGCATTTTATTGAATGAGGTTCCTAATAACCTTAGAAACTCAGGTTTCTTTCAGAATCCAACCATATTCGCTTCCTTTCTCCAGTTGTGATTTATATAGTGATCTGAATAGGGTTACTGTATTGTGAGAAGAAACTAGCAAGTGAGGGATGGTAGAAGCAAATGTTTTACTGTGGCACCAGCTGGAACCACCACAGGTTACATGCAAATTAAGGATATGAACTTGACCTTTATTTGAACTAGGCTCATCTCTCAAAGGGAGATGTTGTCAGGATTGATGAACTTCTTAATAATGGTTCATAGTCAACAAGTCCATTATGTGTGATGAAAACTACCACTGACTTCCCTAAGATATTTTAGATAGGGTTATGTAGTTGGGTACAGGTGGAGAAAATGGGTTAAAAATCACACCTTTTATAGGACGCAATAGCCATCTTACCTCCCTACATATTACCATTTTTTTCTGCATAGATAAGCCAGTCCCTTTAGGTATTTCACATTAGATGAAATTAAACCCTGTTAACAGTGAAATTCTGTTTCACAAATCAGTTTCTCAAATTCTGTTTCTCCAAAGTAAATACTGTTTGGTGTTGGTAATGATTTTTTTCTTCTTAACTCAGATCTATGTGCCTAGAAATTCAACTCTCTGATCTGTATTTGCTCACGGTTGGGACACACAGTACAAAGTCTCAGGAAAGGGAACATTTATTTTGGAATTTCAACAAAATCCTACTACAGATCAATGAGCACCTCAATGACCTAAAGTCAGAAACATCCTTTATATCTTCACATTGTCAATAATTACTTTAAAAAAGCCCCAAACCTTCCTTGTAACTGTCACCTGACCTCCAGTCTTTCTTCCTTCTAGCCTGTTCTATATACTAATTTCCAAGGCATCTTCCTAAAGCCTAGCTCCCGTTAGTCATTCATCTGCTCCAAAACCTTTGATGCTTCTCTCGTGTTTACAGAACCCAGGCTGTTCAGCTAGTCTGAAGACCTTCCGTGTCTAACCTGCTCTTCCAGTCTTCCCACTACTCCCCGAAATGTATTTATTCTACATTCCACAAGGTGTCTTAAACCCCACAAATGTTTAATATATGTTAGCTGAGTACAGGATGAAGGCTAATTTACAAAATAAAAGCACTATCCAAATGAAATAAATATGCTTGTTCACAAGGGGACAGTAAGATCTAAAGGCATATAACCAAAGAAAATCAGAAAGAACAAATTGCTGTCATTAAGTAAACTGCTTTCTGGAATGTAGAAACAGTATCAAAGTAAGATCACAATACACAGATACTTAATCACTTACGATGACAGCAATCCAGCTCCAACCATGTGAAATTTGAGAAACATTGTAATTACTATGAGAATTCTGGTTCTGGTATATCCAAATTAGCCAAATTGTGAGCCATTCTGCGCTGGAGAATATTTAAGGGAAGAAACTGTAGGTGGAGTAAGAAAAGGAGGAATGGCAGATGGCAGAGGAGGACATGTTCTTACAACAGCACTGGGAAAGAGATTTGGTGAGGAAAGAAATGAAGACCAGACTCTCAGAACACACTCGGGTGTTATATATAAGGGGGTTATATAAGATAAAATGATGGATGAAGAACTAGTTCCCAAGTCAAAAATCCAGAAAGTCTAAGATTTTAAGGAGAAAAAAAATAAACAAAAAACAAAGCCTTCTGGTATGTGCAACTCAGAATAAAAAATTTGCAAGCATCTTTTAAAAACTACAATGGAAGAGACTGAAGAACAAACTAAGGGATAGCAAATAGAAATAAGTAGTTCAAGAGGCTTTATTTCTAATGTAAGAAGTGTAAAATAACACCAATGTCTTATGTATATCGAATTTTAGAAAATAAAAGATATTTATGAACTCACAGGATTGCTCTTTACTTTATCTATACAATAATCCTGTTTTCCTTATAAAATCTTAAATGCCTCAACTACAAATGCTCCTACCACAGAATTTTTTTAGTCTTATCTTAGATTAGTTTACTATCTCCAGTTTGGGTTTCTTACTTGAATGAGAAATAGGGAAGAATTAGAAGGAAGTTTAGACATAGAGAAGAAGACCAATTAAGAAGTAAGAGAATAAATACAATGGGAATAGGTCCTGGGGAAGACAAATTTATAGTTTCCCAAGTATTTTAAAACATTACTACAGAAGAAAGACATTCAAATTGTATTTTCCCACTTCAGAGAAATAGATAGCCTTAAGTTCTTTAGCATAGGTGGCTCTCTGGAAATTACTATGGAAACATCCTGTAATTTTTATTATAAACCTCAAATATATCAGTTGCCAAAATGAATGAAATTAAAGTCATTCTAATTCTCATTTTATCTTGAGAAACTTTTAAGCATAAGGTACCAACAAACTCATCTTGAAGGATTCACAATGCAAATCAGTGTACTATTTACACAATACCTAAAGAAATACACTCTTTTACCTTAATGTTCAAGGATGGGATCTTTCTTCTTCTCTATTCTAGTGGTCTGACTTGTAACTAAACTCCTAATGCCCCCGTTCCTCTTATTTCCTAAGCTTTGTACAAATAAGAAATAATAATGCAGTGAAGGTTCACAATATGTCTGTGACTTCAGGCCCATGTTTGTAACCATCAATTCACACTGCCTCCAGGTATTACCATGTGATTATTATGCAGGTATCGCAATTACTATTACTATCATCCCACTGGATAAAAATACTAAAATGAAGAGCTCACAGCCTTCCCCTCGCCTCTGCTTGAGAAAAAGCATTTGGGTCATTACCTGCTTAGCTTCTTTCTTTCTGCAGAGAAGGAACAAAAGCAAGACACATGGATAGATTCTCTTGAGAAAAGCAACCTGAAAAGAATGATCACCACACTCCCCAGGGGGCTGCACAGGCAAAGAAGCAGGAGGCCAGATGGCAAGGACAGGAAAGAATGGATGACAGAGAAGTCTTTTTGGGTAGACGCTAGAAGCTCCTAGGAGTTCTGGATGCTAGAAAATAGAGAGGGCAGGGATTTTAATAAGAGTTTCATGCACACGAATTTAAACCCCAACATTTGAGAGCCAGGAAAGTAAATCCTGCCATCCTATTTTAGGCAGTCCTTTCCCAAATGAGATACCAGCTGAGACCCTGAACCCCAAGATTAATTAAAATGATTAATTAAAATGCATAACTGCCAGATTTCCTAATTCTACTAGTTAACTCTGTATAGTGGAAGTATCTGATTTATTCATTAATTCTTGAAACTAACTTAAAAGATCCAAACTATGATTCTGAGGACTAAAATTCTTTGTTCAAATTCACCACCATTCCTACGTAGGAGCTGGAAGGAAATTAACCTTCGTTTAGTTCGTGAGCTACATAAATGAGTCCAGCAGCCGCGTTCAAGACATGTTGGGCACCTGATCAACTCTTAAGATACTGACCTCTTGTGGTTTTTAATAAAATTGCTACACATGCACATTTGCCATTAGGGAGACTTTTCCAGTCCTTTGGGATGAAATACAGAAAACCTTTTAAAACAATAAAGATATGATTCCCAGGGATGAGTTGGGTATGGTGTTTCCCAAAGGAAAGATGGACCAGCTGCTTCTTTCTTGCACTTCTTTGATTCTGTGTAAGTTGCTGAGCAGGTAAAACTAACCCTTGTATGAACCATTGGATTAGATAGCGACCATTTTGCCTCTGTCCAGGAGACCTAGGATTTAGACTCGGGTCAGCCACCAACTCATCATCAGGGTTTGAATAAGTCACTTCACCTTTCAGACCTTAACACACCCCTCTTCAAAAATAGCATCAGACTTACAATACATACCATCTACAGGCTTAGATCCTTCCATTTCCTTCACTATCCAGGACACACATCACTAAGAAGATACAGAACTTTAAGCCCAGATGAAAGCTTTTTGAATCAACTGGAGTTAATCCAAAAAATTTGGAAAGAAAAAAAAAAAGACACTAACCCACATTGGGTCTGCCTTCCCAATTATACTTCAAGTTTCCTGGAGGAAAAGGTTATCTTCTGCTTCTCTGCTAAGTCGTCTCATAGATACTAAGACAGCAAGCTAGTAATTAAAACTGCTTACAGCTAAACAAAATATTTAGTGAACAATCTGGATCAACTCAATTTCACCAGACAGTTTAAGCAACACTCTGCTGGTCTTTCACAGCCAGTCTGTGGTATACTAATCACTAATGTTTCAGTTTTATATGTCTATTAATAATAATGGATTTTCACACCAAGGGGCATCTCTGCTGTTTCCTGCCTTCTATTAAGCATTAAACACAAAACATACTTACAGTAAAGTTTCAGGTATTATATCATAGCACCGACTGAGTGATAGGTGTTGGAGGTAGTTGAGCTGGAAAAATTCCTGAAAGCAGTCAGTCTTTAGCATGACGCTATCACTGTAAGAAGGCAGTAAAAAAGATATTGAAAATCACACATTGATTCTAGATAAAGAAGACAGAAATAACCTACTGTTAGTTGCTTCAATTCACCATTATGATCCTTTCCCCATATAATGAGAAACCAAGATTTTTCAACTTTTGATCTAAAATAAACAAAAAAATACCTTAAGTCTAGATGGACAAGATTGGGGCATCTTCTAACTAAAGTAGAGAGATCTAGGAAAAGCAAAAAAAACATGACGGTCACTATTAAATGAGGAACAAGACAAGGATATTTGTTATCACTACTATCATTGAACATCATGCTGGAAGTTCAGGGCAATGCAATTAGAACCACACACTATTCAAAAGAAAAAATGATCATCTTGGAACATAAAATTTTCTACCCAAAAAGCCCAAGAGAATCACCCGAAAAAGAGAACTATGTAAAATGACGATCTTTAGCTTATCTATGTATCAGCAATAGCAGGCCGGAAAAACAATAGGGAAAAAAATCCCATTCACAATAGCAAAAAGTAAAATTAAATACCAGTATATATAAGCAAACAATATATTACAAAGGTAGCACCCCAGATCAACAAGAGAAATAATGGATCAGTAAAAAGAAATATTGCTACTACAACTGGAAAAAATTATTTCTCCAACTCAAATAACATATTTAAATACATTCCACATAATAAGTTCTAAATATAAAAATATTATTTTGTATTTAGGATAATATTAAATATTAAAAATTATTAACTAATTTAGGGTAATTATTTAATTGAATCTTGGGATAAGGTATTTCTAAACATAAAACAAAACATAGGGAACACATCAATTTACTACATAAAATTTTAAAACTCTACCATATTAAAACAAAACAATTTAGAAAGTATCAGAAAACTGGGAATAAATGTTTTCAACATACATTAAACAGAGAGCTAATCTTATATAAAGAGAAAAAAAGATAAATCAAAAAGGCAATGAACATGAACAAATCTACATTGCAAAATAGCAAGATAATAAAAAGGAGCAAGAAATACCAAATAAAATTAGAAATATTTCTTCTCAGCCATCAAGTGAAAAAAAGTTCTATTATAAAGTAGGTCTATTATAAAGTAGGTCTTTCATACACCACAGGTAGATATTTAATTTTATTTGCAGGCTTTCAGGAGCCTGAACCCCGGACTGATTTTTTTGCATAGTAAACTGATTTTTTTTCTTTTTTTAAAGAATTCAGAGAATTATACACTTTACTTTTGGTCCAGTAACTCCACTTTTAGAAAAACATAGATGTGTATGAATATATTCAACGTGGCAACAGTTATATTAGCCCCTCCTCCAATTAGTTTAATATGTTAACCTCATCCATTCCATATACACTGCTAATCATTATGAAAACGCTTTCTGATAACATTTCATACATAAAAAAATACGAGGATAGATTGTAAACAAAATATATACAATGCATTATTTCAACTTGGCCAAAACACACTCAAACTCACATTTACACACAAACATAAACACAGAATGAAAGAGCGAAAAGAAAAGAAAAAAAGAAAAACGCTGGAAGGAAATATATCCAAAATGTTAACTGCAGTATTCACGGGTGTTGGGATTACAGGCAACTTTTCAGAATCTGGAAGAAAGTCATGTAAGCTACTTGGCAATCAGGAAATGAATCAATGTTACTTATTTAGAACAACAGGCAAACTTCATTAACATTTGAGAGTTTTTTCATCTCACAGGTATATCCCCTCCCCTAAATTCTGGACTTGCATTTTCAACTGCCTCCTCAACATACTGTTTGGATATGCGATAGGCCTCTAAATTTATGTCTAAAATCAATTACTCAGTTTCTCCCCCAAATTTCCTCCTTCCCTAAACTCTCTCCCATCTCAGCAAGCAATAATTTCACGAATCCAGTGGCTTCTGCCAAAACCCTTGAAATCATAGTGGACTATTTTTCTCACATCCCTCGTTCATTCTGTCACCAACTCTCATGATGTTGGTTTTTAAAATGTGCCCAAATCTGATCATTTCTTACCACCTTAAGTGTCACCACCCTAGTCTCTTAACTAGTCTCTCTGCTTCATACTTCCCTGCTACTGCCTTTTCTCAACATAGCACTAGCCTGAGTCTTTTAAAATGAAGTCAGTCACATCATTGCTCTGCCTGAAATACTCCAATGGTCTCCCATGTCCCATGTCACTTAGAAAAAATTCAAAGCTTTTGCCTTGGCTTAGACAGCCCTTGGCCATCTCTCTCCTCTCACTGTTCTCCCTGCTCCCTCTCACACACTGGTTCCATATCAAGGTATTTGCACTCACTGGTCCTTTGTTCTTGAATGTTCTTCTCTCACATATGCATATGGATTCCTTTTTCACTCAGTCAGGTCTGTGGGTCCAGTACAGCCTCCTCAGAGAGGCCCTGTCTTTGACCATTCCATCTAAAAGTAGTCTCCTTTCTGCCATATTCTATCTGGTTACTCTGCTTTGCTTTTCGTCCTTGCATTTTTACCTCCTTTCATAACATTTATGAAATATGTTCACTTTCTGGCTCCCCCATATAAAGTAAGCTTCGTAAGGGTGACTTTCCCTGTTCAAGGCTACGTCTCCTGAGTCTGGAACAGAGCTTCGATCATTGTAGGTGCTCAATAAGTATTTAATAAATGACCGAAAAATGAAAAAAGTACACAACAAAATTTTGAGGGACCAATCATCTAGCCAGCCAACTAGCCATCAGCAAAATCAGAGGCAATCATACTTTGACACCACTGGAGAAAGAACCAAACATTAGGGGATAAAGTGGGTTAATCTCCTTCTCTGGCCCACACTTAAGATCTGTCCTCCCTGGGCAGGAAGTAGTTAGTAAAGAGTAGTCACTGCCAAGGTTTCCTTTTCACTGTCCCCTTCATTTCACCAGAAACAGTAGACCCAACCTGAGCTAGAAGGGATCTTAGAAACACATAATCCAACCCGTCAATTCAAAGGAGAGGTGAGCAGAAGTCAAGGTCAAATCCAAGACCAAAACGTTTCTGTGCCTCATCCATTGCTCCACGGAAAGGTAGTGATGGGGGTAGTGGGGGAAGGAACAGTAATAACAGCCAACAGTAACTGAACTCTTACCATGTGGCAAGAAATGTTCCACATGCTGTACATATCTTAATTCATTTATTCTCCTGTAATTCTAAGAGATGGGGTCTACTTATCTCCATTTTACTGCTGAGAAAACTAAGGAATAGGCAAGTTTGGCAACTTGCTCAAGTCTACCCAGTAAATGGCAGAGTGGATATTTGAACCCAGGCCATCTGGTACCAGTCTATTAGCTAAAACCAAATCCATATTCTCTCATATATAATGAAATGGTGTGTGCTATTGTTAATGACATTAAAAACTTTTTTTATCCCCATTGTATAATTAAAAAACTAACACTTCAATTTATATTCTGCCTCTCTGTCCTGAATGTGTCTAGCAAGCAGAATTTTAATACCTACTATTTCTGCCAAAACTCGGTAAACAGGCTCTCTGTTCTCTTTCTTGGAGGAACAAAGGGAACGGTTTTAAGCCAAACTTGGACAAAACCAACAGCACTTTGCCTACAGCAGTTTCTCAACCTTGTGCCCACAGCCTCAGTTCATGTCAGAAAATCTTTCGGTAAAGTAGTGAAAGATCCAGATGTGGGAAAGAAATATAAACAAGGCACTGCCTTCCCTTCACCTGCAGACAAACAGAGAAGAACCAAGACTGATGGAATTTCACACCAAGAGGATGCTCGTGGGTGGGAGTTTAAACTTCTTGGAGGAAAATTTGGCAGAAATTATCCAAAACTTGAGAATAGTACCTAATGCTGGACCCAGCAATTCCACTTTTAAGAATCCATCCTTAGAAATGCATCCAAAGATTTGTCTCTGTCACTCATAAAATTGTTTATAGTAGAGAAAAACTGGGAAGATTCTGAATGTCCATTAGAAGATCAACTGCATAAATTGTTATTGATTTAATATAAATTATTCCATATCTATTTGATGGACTATCACATAGCCACTGATGATGACATAATGTAGCCACTGAAAATGGGGTTATCTGGGGGAAAAAAAAGCATATTACAAAGTATTTAATATACTATGTCCCATTTTAAAAAAACAGTGTTTGTACAGGAAAAAGCCTAGCAAGATGTTAGATTATTGATAATTTGCTTCCCTTTGCGTTTTTCTATATTTTGCATTTTTTAAAATGACTGTATAAAGCTATGATCAGTTTTAAAATAGTAATTATAAATACTGGGTGGGGAGAGAGGTAAGAAATGAAGACATGATTGCTGCTTTTACGGCTTGCTAAAGAAAGTGTTCACCTTGTCTGAAAATGCAAGTGTTTGGAATGGCAGTAGTCCAAATTTGAGTCCTTGCACAGGTGAAAGACTCGAATCTCTACCCACTCATGAGAGGCTAGCAATTATTTTCTATAGCTTTAAACATCTTACCAGAGGACGTCTGTCCTGGAGAAGTAGTTTTATACTACTTAAATTTTAAGATATATTCTGCAGATGTTTGATTCAAATCTTTTTCAGAATAATAAAAACTGTAATAAACAAAACACACTCAAATAAGCTAGTACTAACATCAAGATATGGTTGATGTGTGTTGCTGGTTTAACTAGGTTTTGCATAGCCCACAAACTGAATGTTGGCCTGCGATGGTGAAGCCATTTAAAAAACTTGCCATTTGTAATCACTTATCTTTGCAAATCAAGATTTTCTCATTAACATACAAGTAAAATAAAGCGTAACTGAATATTAAGGTTTTTAAAGACTGTTCCCTGCTACCCCTGACTCCTGAGGCCTGTTTTCATCTAAAAAACCTCGTTGCCCTCTTGGACTGAATAAAAAGTAAAAGTCATAAATATGAACTTATTAACAGAGTTAATAACAGAGTTTTTCAACCTTGGAACTGATGTTTGGACCAGATTATTGTGCGTGATATGCTCCATCCTATACACCGTCCAGCAGCATCCTGGCTTCTGCCCAAGAAAGACCAGCAGCATTCCTACAGCTGTGACAATAAAAAATGTCTCCAGACATTGACAAATGTCCCCATACAGACAAAACAGCCCCATTAACTAAAGAAGAACCACTATTTAATACTAATGAAATGCTACATTTATGTATTTTTATGTTGGGGTTTACCTAACCATTTAGTTGATTAAAAGTTTTTCTGCTTAAAAATAAATTGTTTTCAAGTGTAAAGGTTTCTACTGTTAGATCCTGAATTCAAACCTTGGCTCTAGCTCACTAGCTGTTTACCTTCACCTAACCCTTCTGATTTAGCAGCCACCTCATCTGCAAAAGGGGACTAACACATGCACTGGATTAAATGAGAAAACTTATGTGGAGGAACGATTAGGAGAAGCTCAATGAATCTCATCTATTACGTTGTGAAGGCCTCAGTGGTTCAGGCTTGGAAGCTCTAACCTGATTTCTGGAGGTTCTTTCTGTAGCCGCTAAGATTCAGCTGGGTGATGGTCTCTGACACATGCGCAACTGCCACCTGTACATGCTTTTCAGTGAAATCAAAACACCAGGAGAGGTTCAGCTCATCCAGTCTGCACAAAAGAGGGGTAATAAAGGAAATATGAAACCATGAAACCAATTAAAACTCACGGGAATGAGTTTGCCTCAAACCGCAAACAAAGAAAATGCAAAGCCATTGATTCCTTATCATTTCATGCATAGAACACCTGCTTCTCTAACAGCAGCTACCTCTAGTCTCCTAAGTATATCCTGTTTGCCCCTGAAAGTTGCCAGGGGATCAGAAGGGCCTTGGTGAATGCTGCCTCCTCCTGGAAATGGAGAGAAGCACTCTCTTCCTGATGGCTCAAACCTTATTCCAGTACTGCAGGTAGAAATGCTAGTCTTTTATGTTTGCCTTCTCCAACTACCAACCACCCAACACAGACTGAACAATCACTCAGGATGTTTTATACAATTGAAGGGTTGCACAAAAGAGATGCTGACATTGCAAAAAGCCACTTCATCTTACTGTGCCTCTGCTAACTGAGCAAAAACGAGGGTTTCAGAGACAAAATACAACCATTAATCCCCACTCCCCACTTCTGGCACTGCTGACTAAATATAGGGCTATACATTTGATCTCACTGATATCATTCATATCCGGAGGCAATCTATTTTAAATGGACCATTAACAAGACACAGATGTACCATGGAGACCAAGGGATATTTTTTAAAAACACACATATGCATAGTACTGTGTATTCCAAAAAGCATGTATTCCCCTCACTTAACAACATCTGTAACTCTGTACCCTTTATGTGCTGACATTATTATGAAAGCTATTGTTAATAGAATTGCCCAAATTTATGGTCTATATTTATAAAACACAAAATTTGATCAAAAATTGTAAGTTAGGTCTACAGATACCATAGGGGAAAAAACCTGAACGTATAGTTAAGTGTGAGTTGATTTCTTACAAATATACTGTTGACAGACACTACTATACTTCCCTTACTTTAATAGTTCCAAATAAACAAAAGAGAGATAAAAAAGTATCGCTTGCAAACTCAATTGACTTGGCTCCTGAGTTTGGACAGAAAGTTTAGAGGACAAAAGACGCTGCATTCACCAAATCAAGAGCCTGGAAAGTTACAAAAAGCTCAAAAAGTTCATCCAATTTTATACAGATATGAGGGATAATTTTACATTTGATATAAGAGTCTATAATCAAGTCACATCTTTCATACCTGGAACAGCTGCTTAGCAAAGTCTTCAGGGCAAATTCAGAGAATCCAGAACATCCAGAAAGGTTAAGCCGCACTAAATTTGAGTTTTGTGCGAGATTACTGGAAAAAGAGAAAAACATCAGAAGAAAAAGACCAGTAAGACGCTATTCATCAACAACATGTAGATGAAAGCAGGCAAGTGTAGTTAAGTTCATAGGTCTTTGAGTCAGTGAGTTTAAAATGTATATCACTATCTCTCAGACATCAAACAGGATAATTTGCCTCAGTTTACTCACCTGTGAAATGGCATTATCAAACCTTCTTGGTAGGGTTATCAAGAAGATTAAATGATATAATGTGATAAAAGACTTACTACGAAGCAAATACACAAGAATATCAATCAATGTACTTTTTGAATTAAAAACACAATGGAATAAACATATATTCATTTCACCCATAATTAGAATTAGCTTGCAAACTTCTACTTGTAAAATCACCAGGTTCTTTTGATTATACATCTCTCAAATTTGCCATCTTCTCTACTACATCCCCAAATGCCCTGTGTTAGTAAAACTTAGTGATTAAGAGTAAGAATTCTGGAAATATTATATCACTAGGTTCACATCTTGGTTCAGCCACCTACTAACAGTGTGACCCTGGAAAAGACTTATTCAGTCTCCCCATGTCTCAGTTTCCACAGCTATAAAAAGGAAACAAGTAAGATCACACTTCATGGGGTTGCTGTCAGAATTAAATGAAAACGCATTTACAAAATTCACTATCTGGCACATAATACATGCCCCAAAACATTAGCTGCTATTATTGCTATCTGTTTTATATCAGACTTCAAAATTTCTCACTTGAATGAACACAGCAGTATCCTTAACTACTCTAGCTTCTTCTATCCTCAATGGACCCTCCATGGTGCCTGGCAAGTTCATTTCCTAAATTTCAACTCTTGACGTGTTCCTTCCACTCTCAGGACAACTCTCTCCACCATGCTTCCTTTTTTTTTTCAGATGGAGTTTTGCTCTTGTCACTGAGGCTGGAGTGCAATGTCGTGGTCTCAGCTCATGGCAACCTCCGCCTCCCGGGTTCAAGCGATTCTCTTGCTTCAGTCTCCTGAGTAGCTGGGATTATAGGCATGCACCACCGTACCCAGCTAAGTTTTGTATTTTTAGTAGAGACAGGGTTTCACCATGTTGGCCAGGCTGGTCTCAAACTCCTGACCTCAGGTGATCCGCCCACCTCAGCCTCCCAAAGTGCTGGGGTTACAGGTGTGAGCCACCACACCTGGCCCATGCTTCCCTCTTGATGGAAGAGTCCATTCTTCTTACAGCAAGGCACAGGGGCCTATTACAATCTGGTCCCTGACTCTCCTCACCTCCTGTCATTCCCCTCCCTTAGTCCTGTGCTCCAGTAACTTCCAACCACGTAGAGTTTAGAACCACATAGGAAGCTTTACCTAGACTGGTTGCTTTATCTTATTACCTGGAGATCTCTTACCTAGATATCTTCAATACTCAAGAGTCACTTCCTTCCTCTAAGAAGGCGGCTCCTCGCGTGTTGCCACATATTCACCGAAACATTTAATAAACACACTAGCATGGTAATTATCTGTCTTGCTCATAAATAGTTTACTTTCTTGCAAGAGGAAACAGACATGTCTTGCTCGATGTTTCCTCTTGCAAGAAGGTAAACTATAGCTTAACCAGCATTCACTAACAATGTGGGGAAAGTTTTGGAGCATTCATTTTCTTCCGAATAATACACATGCATTGTTCATCCTTGTATCTCTAGAAACTAGCACAGGGCCTGGCATATAGTTAGCATTCAAGCTTCTGTTGCTTCAATGAGTCCTGAAAAGTTTTGCAGAAGCAAGAGCCCTGCACTAGAAATTTTGTGTATCCACCTGGATATGGCTAGAAGGGCACCCCAGTTATATATATGTACAGGGAAAAAAATTCATACACATAAAAACAACTGCCTTTGTGACACTCTGGCTGCCACTCACTTGACAATGGGATCCGAAAGCCGCAGGCCTTCCAGGCTTAGATTCTGCAACTTGGAACACTGAGACAGTATGCCTTGGAGGGTGGACACTTCTATAACCGAGTTCGACAGGTCCATGTGCTGTACACGAAAAGGGCTAAACACGGAGAGAAAAAAGGGGCTCCATAGGTGGCTCTCACAGGTACATCTGATCAAATCAGACTCCTTTGTCTCCCCAAATGAGCAGTCAATCACAAACAAGACTCTAAATACATACTTCAAGCATTAACTATAGGGTCATAAAACAAATTGCTACTAGTGTATTCCCATCTTCATTCATTTTAAAATTCAAGAGGATTTTTGCCAAGTACAGATGTTGCTGCTAATATAGTCCCACTTAGAAAATAATGAGTGGGCATCACAACAATGAGCCGGACGTGGGTGACAAGGAGACTATAACAGCTCCTGGTTTCTAGCAGGGGTGAATGAGTGAGCACCAATGGAACAGGGAAGATAGTTGAAGAGCAAGTTTTAAAGGAAGACCAGGCCAGGCGTGGTGCTCACGCCTATAATCCCAACACTTTGAGAGGCTGAGTTGGGCAGATCACGAGGTCAGGAGTTCGAGACCAGCCTGGCCAGCATGGTGAAACCCAATCTCTACTAAAAATATGAAAAATTAGTTGAGCACGGTGATGCGCACCTGCAGTCCCAGCACTGCAGTCAAGTCAGTGCTTGAGAGGCTGAGGCAGGAGAATCGCTTGAACCCAGCAAGCGGAGGTTACAGTGGGCCAAGATCGCACCACTGCACTCTAGCCTCGGTGACAGAGCAAGACTCCATCTCAAAAAAAAAAAAAAGAGGGGAGACCAAATTTAATAATAGTTATGCTAATATTGAAGTACTCGTAAGAAATTCAGGTACAGAAGTTTTTAAGTAATTAGAAATTTGGGAGTTTGAAAGGGAGGGCCAAGCTATAGATGAGGAACTGAGAGTCCTGGGCATAAATGTGGGTGTATAGGACACAGCTTGTCCAAGGACAGCATTTGGATTTGAAAAAGGTGGCAGCCAGGAACCGACCCTGGATTGAACAAAGGAAATCACATGTGTGAAGGAGACTGAGAAGGAACAGCCGCAGGAGGAACAGGATAAAAAGCAGTGGGAGAGGCGATTCTGACTACAGAAAGAAGGGAAAAAGTACTGGAGTCAAGAGACATGTTTTGTCTTTAGCTCTGCTGTCTTCAGCTTGTTTTTCTGTTGAGTACCTAGTTATTCTACTCAAGTATGTGATAGCAGTAACCTTAGTATTGCAAAATTACTAGTAACAGAAAATTGTTTTTCAAAATATTCTACAAAACAAACGAAAAGAGGGAATTTTTTTCAGTTCCAAATTTCTCCATGACAAAAATCATAAACCCCAAGCTACAAATATGAAAAGACTCCTCACTTTTTTTATTGATAAGAAATGGGCGGTGGGGAAGTAACTGGGCACCCTTGCATCTGCCGGTGAGTGCTTTACTTGTGCCTGCCTTGTGGGACTCACAGTCCTCATCAGCTGAGGACTTGAGAAGATAAATGTGCTTCTTTCACCCTGGGAAGAGACTAACAGTAACCTTGAGTGAAACAGGAACAGTGTCATTGAAATCTATGCTAGCTTTCAGTACAAAGGCCCCATAGCAAAGTACGGAATTAACATCTCACACTGCACAGATAACCTACCATAGGCTATAAGGCTGAAGAGAGAGAAAGAAAAAGGCAAAGAAAGACAAAGAAAGAGAAAGAAAGCTTTGATCTGTTTCTACCTCGAAATTCAGAAATAGTCTTTTCCAGGGATTCTTCATCTTTACCTGAAATGTTCAGCCAGTGGTTGGTCCATAAATGATCGTGGGCAGCGGAAGGCAATCACCCCTTGAGACAGCAACCGACCAGTCACATCCGGGTGCAGATTTTTACCTGTGAGGTCTAAGGTCTGCCATAGAGACTCATCAGACCTAGAAAAGAGGAGATGCTTAATTTGGCCAGTCAGGTCACACTAAATGCTGGAAGTCCTCAACAACATTACTAACAAGGAGAACACTGCTGCTAAATCCCCTTGAAGCACATTCTAAATGAACCTTTGTTTTTAAATCGACTATACAATTAGCTATGATTTTTAAGGCATTAGAGAATTTTTCTTGATCTCACCAGGGATAAGCTTCCATCTTTCTCTTTCTATATACTTCCAATTTAGATGGTTCAATGTGAACATTAGCACTGCCGTGATCTAGAACCAGAGAGCATATTCCAGCATTCAAGTTGACAATTTAAAAAATGATTGCTCAAATCAATTAATTATTATACTACTAGGCAAATAGATTCAAAACTTCTTAGAAGATCCTATTTGCCACTTTTGTTAAGCAATTACCATGATTACTATAGCAACATGGAACTATTACTAAAGGAAGGAAAGTTAGCATTTTATTATGAAATAAGGCTGTCATAGATATCCAATAGGAATAGTCATAGTTCAGCTGTGCCTTATAATATCTTTAAGCTTAAAACATACACATATGTATATGTATGTGTATATATGTGTGTGTATGAACTAATGTGAAATAAGGGAAAAATATAACTTAGATTATAGATGGTGTTTCTAAAACAAAAGGGACGTTCAAAAAAGGTACTGAATACCACAATAAGAGGGTTTTAATACCCATAGTTGAATTCAGTTTAAAAAAATAAAATGACAAGCACATGAAGGAACATTTTAAATGCTTAGCTGTACTAGAATTTTCTCATAGTGCTTGAAATAAGTGGACCACTGGCCAGAGTTATGAAATAATTTCATCATAAAAAAATTGTCAGTGTGTGATTTGACCTCTATCAATAAAAAGGTGGACTGTAGATAAGATATCCTTAAGAGAGTGGCACACTTTTGTATCTTCTTGACCAGACAGAAATCCGTTTTGGCCTCTAAGGTATTAACACCAGATCAGCACTGCTCTGGTTGTCTTGAATCTCATGCTTGATGTTTCCTCTTGCAAGAAGGCAAACTATAGCTTAACCAGCATTCAATAACAATCTGGGAAAAGTTTTGGATCAATTCGTTTTCTTTCCAAATCATATACATTTTTTAGGAAGATGAACATCTCACAGAAAAAATGAATTCGGGAGCTACCTAAACCCCAAGCCAAGCATAACCAGATATGGTATGATGGTCATGACTGTGGAGTTAGCCAGACTTTAGTTTCCTGCCTTTCCACTTATCTCTCAACCTACTATTCCTGACCCTGCAGTTTCTTCATCTCTGAAGCTGAGATGACACAAACACCATCACTTAAAATCACATAGAGGATTAAACTGCAAACACTGCACTGTCACATAGCAAGTGCTTAATAAATGTCAGTTATTACTTTTATGACAACTGAGATGAAGTTTAACAGACTCTAGGGGAGATATAGATCAAAGAATACTAAGCCACAGATATGCAGGATGAACACATCCCAAGATATAGTGTACAACAGGAAGACTAGAGTTGATAATACTGTATTGTAGTCAGAATTTTTGCTAAGAGAGTAAATTTTAGGTGCTTTTGCCACAAAAAAGGGGTAACTATGTGAGATAATGAATATGTTAATGTACTTGATTATAGTAGCCATTTCACATACATATAACAAAATATGCTGTATACCTTAAATATATACAATAAAATTTTTAAATGGGATTAACAGACTCTGCAAGAAGAGGACAAATGCATAGCTGGCAGAAAAAGAAAACCAAAGTGGGGTAGTGGGGTTCCTTGAGCACGGTGAGGGTATGTGAAACTTGCCTGCCACTTGCACCAGCATTCCAGGTGTGCAAACCTCTCTGCGGCTCTTCTAAGCAAACAACCCACACCTGTAAATACCAGCACACCCTTGATGGCAAGAGCCTCCTGCTATCTCACACAGGGAGTTCTAAGTATGTGGAGGGAGAAGCCAGACGGATGGCCTTTAAACACAAAGCAAAGAATGACTAGGGGGTAGGATAGGGATGAGAAGGCATGACGATAGTAAAAAGTTCCAGTTCATAAACATAGCCTTTTTCTTGCTCCAGGCCTGTATTGCCTTTCCAGCTCACCAAGTCTTTCCACATGCAACTCACCTTCCACACTTCAAAAGTGTTGCCAAAAAAAAAAAGCACAACCCCACCAATGGCTACTCTGTGCAGAACATGTCTGTGAGTCAGGCATTATACCGGCATCTTCACATTTCATCCTCATAACCAATGGTTTCCTCCTCATAACCATTATCCCCATTTACAGATGGGAGGACTGAAGCTCAGCATTGTCAAGTAACTCGCTCAGGTCATGCAGAGTATAAGCAGCAGAGGCTGGGTGTGCACTCGGGTCTAACACCAAGTCTGCGTTCCCTCTCCCCATTGTGCTTACTGCTCAGCCCAACAGCGTGAGGAATTGCTGTCTGCATGCACCTCTGTAACTCCCTCTGCACTTAAAGCACACCGCCTGGCCTACAGTCAGCATCCAATAAACACATGCTGCACTGAATACAGGGCAAAGAGGTTTCCAGACATTGGTAAGTTTACCCCTTCCAGGAAATTCCTCTTCCACTGTGAAATGAGGACACTTATTAATAAAAATATGAACATACCTAGTTTGCTTTGTGCTGCTCTATTTTTCTTGGGTTTTAGTTTCATGAGACCAAAACAAATAAATAACTTTCCTCTCCTCTTCCTCCCCTACGTATGCAAAAGGGGTGAAAAATACTTACGCTAGGCGATACCACCTCTTACAGACACCAGAGACCTTTAGCAGCTCAGGGAGGCACAGACAGGAAAAGATCCCCAAGAGCAGCTCATCCGGAAGGGAGTCCCATGAAACACCTTTGGAGGGAAAACAAGTGTTTGCCATCACCATTCTTTCACCCTACCGTCTACTGAGTCTTTCCAATCACATAAAGAATATACAACATTTAGCTTAAATGGGGAATTTAGCACAAATGAAATTACTCATCCTCACAATTATTTTTGTCTGAAAACTTTGTTGAACAGAAAAATAATCGTGGTGATGAGTAATTTCATTCGTGCTAAATTCCCCATTCCATCGTCTATATACCCTGAAGTGACCACCACACTCTCTCAGCAAATGAAAAAGAGAAAACCAACAACACTTTTCCTATTCTTCTTCCCTTCAGCTCTAGCCAGCCAATTGGAGGCTGGGGCATGAACAGTGGTGCAAAGCAAGTCCCACCCTCTCAAATGTCATTCAATGATGTTGTCAATTCATTGACATCAATAAGATATTGTGGTGCTTCTGGGTGCAAAGGAAGGCCTTGTTTCTCTCTGATGTGGACTCAGTGGTGACCTTATTTAAAAGGCAAATAAATCTTCTTCCCTTTCTGATATGGTTTGGCTGTGTCCCCACCCAAATCTCATCTTGAATTGTAGTTCCCATAATCTCCATGTGTTGCGGGAGGGACCCAGTGGGAGGTAATCAAATTATGGGGACGATTACCCGGTCGGTGATAACCGTCCCTGTAATTTGATGCTGTTCTGGTGATAAGTGAGTTCTCACAAGATCTTATGGTTTTATAAGGGGCTTTCCCAACCCCTTCACTCTGCACTTCTTGATGCCGCCATGTGCAGAAGGACATGTTTGCTTCCCCTTCCGCCATGCTTGTAAGTTTCCTGAGGCCTCCTCAACCAGGCTGAACTGTGAGTCAATTAAACTTCTTTCCTTTATGAATTACCCAGTCTTGGGTATGTCTTTATTAGCAGCATGAGAACAGACTATATTTTCTTTCAGGTTTACAAAAAGCACAGTTTACCTAAAAGAGCAATACAAAAGGGTGCTGTCATTTCTTAATTCAACAAATATTTACTGAGCTCCTACTATGGTGCCAGGTATCATTTTAGGTGTTGGGAAGGAGTAGTAAATCAGACCGAAAACACTATCTTCGTGGGACTTCATTCCAGTAATGGGGAATAGATAATCACACATCAAAAAATAATTACATTATATGATATAGTAAAATTGATCTGTGCTGTGCAGGAAAATTAAACAGGGCAAGGAAGAGAACAGAGAGTTCAGGGCAGATGTTATTAAGTTCGAACACGGTGGTCAGAGAAGGCCGTACTGAGATGATGATCACTAAGCAAAGCCTTCAACAAAGTGAGGGAATGAGCCCTGTGAGTATCTGGGATGTGTTCTGGATGTAAGGAACAGCATGTGTGTTTTGAGGCATAGCCAGGAGGCCAGTGTAGAGCAGTAGAGTGAGCAAGGTGGGTGGGTAGAAATCAGAGAGCAGCCAGGTCATGCAGGCTTCCTATGTCATGATAAAAGCCTTTGGCTTTGACACTGAATTAGATGAAGTGCCACTAGAAGATTCTGAGCACAGGAATGACAGGCTCTCATGTAAGTTCAAAAAGGATCACTCTGGCTGCTGTGTTTAGAACAGGAGAAAGGTGGATGCAGGAAAAGCAGTTTTCTTTCATAGAAGCAATCTCTAAATATTCAACAAGTATGAAACTCTTACATATGAATACACAGAATAATCCCACAAGGTCAGGATAATATAACAATTGCCAAGAAGGAAATAAACGCACAATGAAGAAATCCTAAAAAATGGTCAGATGAGTTCAATGACTGCCTTCCTAGGCTTTCCACCTCTGATGGATCTTCTACAACAATTGTGGTGATATTCTCTCCTCCCTCTAGCATTTAAAGGTGCCAGTCTTTACTGAGCATGTCCTTTGTACCAGGCCCTGTGTAAGGGGTTTGAGGACATGAGGGAGAAAAGCACCGAGGAGTGTGACAAACACCTGCTGCCCTGGGCAGTCTTTCTAAACCATCATGTCTTTCTCTCAGTTAGAATTCTTCAGTGGTACACTCCAGGTATTTAGGCTAAAGTCCACAATGCTTAGTACAAAGTTAAAGGCTTTCAGCCAGGTCCCAACTAGTTTTTCTAGGTTCGTTATCTAGAAACGTGTTCCAGCCATTTGGAGCTACCTGTAATTCTTACAATGAGTCATTCTGTGTCATATCCCAATGCCTCTGCACATGCTTGCTTGCCTCCAACTACTATTCATTTAAAATCAAATGGAAGCCCCAGTTCCTACAGAAAGCCTCCCAGGACATCAACAAGGACAGGCCACTTATGTACCATAATTTCATTATTTACTTACTCATCTCTCTAGACCCCCAGAAGCTCTTGAGAACAAACCCCTCCCCCTTTTTTTTTTTTTAACAATTTTTGTATTTTCAGGAACTAGCATCAAGCTGATACATTCATCCACTCCCATATTTATAAAATCTGTACTGTACACTGAGGTCTATTCTAGGTTTTAAGGATACAATGACAAATAAGGCACAATCCTGACCCTTATTCTGCTCAGAGGTTGAGAGATACAGAGAAACAAACAGGAAACTTCAGTAAACTATCCTGATGGGATACAGGATACAGGATACAGCTTATGGGAACGGCACAGGGGTTAAGGAAGTCTTTCTGGAGGAAGTGGCCTCTCTTCAAGAATGAGTAGGAGATACACAGTTGTTCAATGAATGCCTGTTCCCCTCACCCCTCGTCCTTCAGGGGACAAAATTAAAGGACTGACTGAGGCCCTGAAAGCTAGGGGTAGAAAGCTGAAGGCAGATCACCCCTGCTGATCCGGGGAGGCAGCTGGAGGTTGTGAGGAGGCTCCTCCACATGGCAGCTGTTTCATCACGGCCACAAAGTTCCTCCAAAGTCAACAAGGGCAGGGGACAAAGGTTCTCAAACCAGGCTCTTGCCCTGCTCCCCAAATTGAAAACAAAGTTGAATGACAGGCTTTTCTCAAGTTTTTCTCCTATTAATCCAACTCCCTCAGACCTCTGCTGCCTCTTACATATCTAGATCAGAATCTAGTAATTGACTGGGCATAACTATATTTGGCTAAGTGTAGTCATAAACTCACATATTAACTATGTACTATATACATGGAGATCTGTTCTAGGTTTTGGGATGCAACGGTAAGTAAGGTACAATCCTGACCCTTATTCTACTCTGAGTTCGAGAGATACAAACAATTCAACAGGAAATTTCAAGCAACTACCCTGATGGGCTACAGCAGGATTCAGGGTGCTGTGCAGCACATGGGAATGCCGCAGGGGTTAGGGAAGCCTTCCTGGAGGAAATGGCCTCTATGGAAGTGAGCTTAACTATACTTCAATAACATACTTAGCTATTTTGAATCTAATACGTTGAGACTTTACTATAATCTGTAAAAATCATACTGACACCATGTGCTTGGCCCCCTCAACACATCTGAGGACTACTGGACTGAGAAAGCAGCAGTTTTGATCGGAATCCTGGCTGTGGTACCCCAAGTCTGTGAACTTGGGCAGGTTACTTAATCTTTCTGGCCTCAGTTTCTTTACCTGCAGGAAAGGAAATTGACAGATTTATCTCGCAAAATTGTTCAGTGAAGAGTAAGTGAGGTACAAGAAAAGATTAAATAATGCAGCAGGAATTAAAATTTTCTTTTCTATATTCCTCTCCTTTCCCAATTAAGTCTGCATGTTTTCTTCATGCAATGACCTTTTCAATGCTGCTCTGAATTTTCACCCATGGGCAGACATTGGACAAGGTCTGCATGGTATGACTTACCAAAACCCCACATCTACCCTCTATTTAAGTTTGGGTTCCCCAGAAGCAGATTCTGAAGCTCTGACTTCAAGTAGTTTATTTGGGAAGTGATGCCAGGAAGCACTAGAAAGAGTGGAGAAGACAGAGGTGGAAGGGAAGAAAGCCAACCTGGAGTACGCTAATAAGCAGATTACCCCTATGGCCAACTGGGGTTCAAATCTTCTGGGGACTCCAGTAAACCATCTAGAAACTATCCCAGAGCTGTCTCATCCAAGGGCACGAGTGCTGGGGTATTAATCCATCAATTGCTGTTGGTCACTATTTGGGGACTCCCCAGTATTCCTGCCCAGAGAAAGCCCTCAGGCATGGAAGCTCATCTACATGTAAGCAAGAGCTTTGGCATCTAAGGGAATGGTGGGCTTCAAGGAGCTATAGATACAGCACCAACAGAAATTATGGCTGGAGAAAGGAAATTAGAAAATCTTGCTATGAAGTACAGGGCAGGAGAAATAAATTAACAAACTTGGTGCTTTCTATTAGGAAGACATAAGAAATCAGGATCAATTAAAAAAGCAATAGCAGCTAGGTAATTAAAGTGCTAAAGGAAAATCTGGCATAGTGATCAATGCAGAGGTCAGTAGACCTAACCCATGAAGAACTGCATGTGAGACTCCAAAGTTTGGAGGACTTTGTGTTGCAACTTCCATCTTCACCTTCCCAACTCCTCCAGATTTCAGCTTAAATGGCACCTGCTCAAAGCAGCATTCCCATCTCGGATACCACCACAGGCCCCATGCCCAGATTTGCACATCCACTACCTAACACAATCCCTGGCACGTAACAGGACGCTACAAATATTTGCTAAATGTATTTATTAGCCCTCTTCATACAAATGATGAATGTGCTATTCATCTAATTCTCTATCAGTGTGATGGGTTAACCCTTATTAACCAATGAACGACTATGTGCACAGCACTGTTGGCATATGGAGGGGACGAAGCTAAAGACAAAACCCAGAGCAGAAGGGAATGTCCTCTATCAGTATAGCTGTAGTCTCTGGGAGATGGGGGCTGGGGCTTCAAGAGAACATGCAACTATGACAAAAGACACAAGGTCACACAATCAGTAAGTGGCAGAAGGGGAATTCAAACTCAGGTCTGACTTCAAATCATGCCCTTTCCATCCTAGTGGGTTCTAACATTCTATGCTCTCCTCTGTTGTGAGTACAAATTTTGAAAAGATGAGAATTAAACCCAACTTGATACGGAAAAAGAAATCAATCAGGGCTAGGGAGTGGAAGAGGAGAGAGAAAATAAAACAAAGATGGTGTCAATGGGTTCACCACCAAATGGAAGGAACAAGGGCCTAGAAAATGCACATACTCAGCTAGCAGCCAAGTACCCAGTGCTCTGACTCAGCTGACCACAGAATGACACTAATCCTAGGGGCCCTGGGTGGGGGTGCCACAGCCTGATATGGGCTGCTGTCCCAGCAGATGAGGCAGAAGTTTGTCTTTAATAGCTGCTCTAGTAACAGGCATCCAGGCTGTGATATGCTTAATCTAATTTTCCTCGCCATATTTAATTCTCAAAACATTAGCCATCTGTTTCCTGAATTCATGATGACACGGCTGCCTGGTCTGTTTGCGGAGAGCGGAAGGAAAAATCCAGAGGTCTTTTCTCCACTTGTCTCTGCTAAATCAGCAAGGCTGCAGCTGCATACCAGCCCCACATTAAAAGATATAATTACTGAGCCCAAGGTCTCCAGTCTTCAATGACATGGACAGCAGTTAAATGTACTTCAGGGCCAGGAAAGGGCAAAAACTGGGCCAAACCAGCAAACCTGCTACAATCACCCTCACCTACCACTGTTTCCAATTATTTCTCAGGTGCAAACCCAGCCTCCCACTTCTGTAACCTCATCACCTCCCATGCTTCCTGAAATTCTCTGGGAAGAGGGCCTTGTTGGAGAGTTTTCTGTGCAATCCATCTTTGCAGTGTAGGTAACTCATCTTACTTGATATTTATTTCTCAGAACATCTCTCCACTCCACTCAGATTCAAGCTGAAAATTCAAAGTAATCCTAATCATAATCAAACTTTTGACTTAAAAAATTGATGATATTTAAGCATAATCAAATTATACTTGTAGAAATGTGCACTAAGGATCTGGTACTCATACTTGTTTCTGTGTGTGTGTGCATTTTCTTCAGGGAGTTGGGGGTGCTCACCTCATGATTGCTTTTGCTGGCTTGTTTTAAGTAGCAATACCCCATGCTTTCTTTCTGGGGAACTACAAACAGATTGTGCCATCCCAGATGAGTTCTCCTTCCTCTTCCCACAAACCATAAAGAATACATTTGAGACCATGCTAGCTTTGGGTGTTTTTGTTTTTTTGGCTAAGGTGGGCAAAACTGAAAAAACAAAACACAGCCAAACTTAACAAGGATTCCCCCATGTACCCTTTCAGTTCCACAACCTTTTATTTCTATGAAAGACTTGCTCAACCCTGAGGTGTAGGGTGTGTAATGAAGAAACAACAGGAGCTGGGATTTGGAAAAAATATGCAACAGTGTATACGCACTATGAGGCAGGGTCTCTTGCCTGTTATGTTCAGTGTTGTAGTCCCAATCCCTAGAATGGTGCTCAAGAAATATTTGCTTAATGGATGAATGAAAGGAAGCTATGGAACAAAGAAAGATGACTGGTGAAGATCCCATAAAGGCTCTTCCAGTGCTGACTTCAGTAACTGTAGACTGAGACTCACATAGGTCATGAAATCAATTTAGTGAGCTTGACTAGCATATATGTACATATATTTTAAAGAATGAACTAGAACAGAATAGAAAATATCTTAGTAAGGGGAAATATAGTTTTGTAAAACTGCTGTTTCAGATACATACCCAGGATTGCAATGTAAAATATGTTTCTTACTGGTTAAAAAAAAGTTGGAGAAAAATGCTTGCCTAAGGGTATTAAGACAGATTCCCAGGCTCAGGCCAGGACTTCCCGGATCAGAATCTCAGGAATTTTGCACTTTGAACAAGTTCCCGTGGGGATTCTGATATACACTAAATTTTAGTATCTCTAGTCTGACAACCACTTTAGGGTCTGGAATTTCAAGCATTTAAGAGTCATGGAAGAGCTGATCAACAAATTAGTTCAACTCCATTTTCATGGCTATCACCTGTTTAAAGGGTGGGGTGGGGGACAAGCATTTCATGACCATAAATAAAATGCAATTGTCCCCTTTCTGCCTGATACTGACCTCATTGCTGGGCCATTTCCTCCCCAACTCTTTCCATACACTCACTCCAAAGGCCAATCAGACCTGTTCTAGTACAGGTTGGCCACAGAGCTTTCATCTTCCAAGATAAACAGATGAAGAGGATTTAGTTGCCAGATGTAAGGCTGGACTGGGGCCTGCAGGGAGAAACTGCTTAGCAAAGAACAAAAACTCGCAGCCCAGAACCAGTCATCAGATATCTATGTACAGCAGGTGTGGCCTATTCTACGCTAATCCTGGCAAAGCTAGTAGCCACCTGTCCTGACAACTGCAGACAAAACTCCTTGGAATGACAATCCGGCTCCACTGGAGGCCCAGGCTTCCAAAGGCCCATTGGGAATCCTCTAGAGCAGCTGTCCCTCATCCTGCATCACTGAGTTCACCCTTTCCCACTCCATACCAATTAAGCAACCTCTGTTGTGTGTAAGTCCACATACATTGGTTTCCCTCTGGGCCTCTCCTTAGGTAATAAACATAAAAGTCACCATTCTTTCTTTCTCACTTCATCTCACTTCAGATATATACCTTTGAACTCAGCTTTAACAATCAAGACACTGATTACACCATTTTCAGATCCCTCTCTTTCCTCAGAACCTTCTTTTTTGCTGAGTGGAAGGAGGAAGATCTTCCACATCCACCTGAATGGGAATCACCGCAGGAGGCCTCTGCCTCTGGGACTCTTTGGGTGATTTGTGCACAGGATCCCCCTGGCCCCCTGCAGCACTCACTGCCTAAGCTACTCATCTGCCGCTAATCTATGAGTCTCCATGTATTGCTGTGTGTGAACTGCTCTTATTTTTTACTGTATTTTCTCCTGAACTTGACTTGCAAATTCCTGGGAGATAGCAAAGACTCCGGAAACTTCTGTCTTGTTCCCACAGTGCCTTGCTTAAAAAAAAAATCTTTTTCACTTGTGGAAGGGCATTTGGCAATCACACTCTATGTCAAAAGCTATCGGCACTGGACAAGTTAATAAAAATCTGTTCATCTTAGCAGGAAGTATCTTTCACCACATTTGGTTGGTCAAGCACCAAATTGTTAGGGCTACATTCCAGACACAAAAAATAGCAGTGAACACTAAATTTTGAAGAAAAAAAAAATTTACACTAACAGGGTCAGACTAACAATATTAAAAACAAAAGATAAAAGTCCACTAGCCTCCAAAATTGGCGTCAGGAATTTTGTCTTATTTATTGTTATGTGTCAGTGGCATGCTAAGGGTTTTACGTCACTCTCATTTAATCTTCACGATGACCTATGAAGTGGGTATTATTACAGCACTCCATTTCACAGATAAAGGAACTAAGGCACAGAAAGCTCAAATAACTTTCCAAGGCTGATAAATGCAAGAATGAGGATTCAAACCCAGAACTGACTTCACTACGACCCTCTACTGCTTCTCTAATTAATCCAACTCCTGATATATATTCTCAAACCATAAATTGGGCAAAGTTCTCTTTCCTAAAGAAAAGGCTGTAAACAAATGTGTTTTTTTTTTTAATTAAAAAAGTGGAATGCATCACAAATCTGCATGTCATCCTGTGCAGGGGCCATGCTAATCTTCTCTGTATTCCAGTTTTAGTATATGTGTTGCCAAAGCAAGCAACCAACCAACCAACTAAACAACCAATCTATCAACCCTTCTGCAAAGGAAACCAGATGGGAGAATTTATGAATATACTTAATTACCTTGGGTCTGCAAGACTTTGTCTTTAAATCTTTTATCTGTTTCTTCTTCGCCATCATCCCCCACCTGATTTCAGTTTAGACTCTAATCACCTCTTCTACATATGATTTCAACAGCCTCCTAAATTCTGTTGACTTTAATGTCGGAATATATCTGGAATCTGACCACCCTCACCCCCAACAAGATTCCAAACTTTGGCCAGGTGTGGTGGTTCATTCCTGTAATCCCAGCACTTTGGGAGGCCAAGGCTGGAGGATCGCCTGAGTCCAGGAGTTTGAGACCCGCCTGGGCAAGATGGTGAGACCTCCCCCACCAACTCTACAAAAAACAAAACAATTGCTGTGCATGGTGGTGCATGCCTGTAGTCTCAGTTACTTAGGAGGCTGAGGCAGGAGAATCTCTCAAATCCAGGTGAAGACAGTGAGCCAAGAGAACGCCACTGCACTCCAGCCTGGGCGACAGAGCAAGACTCTGTCTTGAAAATATGAAATTTAACAAAGACCCTAAGTTTCTACCCTTGACACCCCCGTAGTTGAGTCTCAACACATCAGTGTGTCCTTTTTAGAAGGTTAAATCAGGTCCCATCACAACTGTGCTCAACATTACCTCCAGCCCGATCTCTCCCAACTCTCTCCTTTGCTCATTCTACTTTTAGAATATGGCTTCCCTGTTCCCGGAACAAATGTGTCACATTTATGCACCAGGGTCTTTGCATTGGCTATTCCTTCTGCCTGGAGCTCTTTTCTCCATGATATCTGCATGGCACACTCCCTTGCCTCCTTTATGTCTTTGCTTAAAGGTCACTGTCCAGTTGAGGCTTTCCCTCAATACCTGGTTTAAAAGTGTACTCTATCTTCCCACCCCAGGACCTGCATTCCCTCTTGGCTTGTTCCATTTTTGGTTTTAGCCATAGCACTTATCACCTTCTAACATACTATATAAAAATAGTTACTGTGTTTATTGTATTCTCTCACTAGAATGGATGCTCCCTGAGAGGAGAAATGTTATGTTGCGCCCACTGCTGTATCTCCAGCACCTGGAACACTGCCTAGCACATGGTATGTGCTCAGCAAATATTTGCTGCATTACTGTTTTAAATAGCTTACTAGTAAGAAAAACTGATAACCCCAGGTCAATGCCTTATTTACCCTATGGCTTTTGCATACTCCAGGGTTCTGGTTCACTCTGGGAGGCACTCATTCACCTGCTTGAGAAACTAGGGGATGGGGAGCTATTAAGGAGGGAAGAAATAGTTTTTCAGTCAATCCATTCTAGTTCTAGGGGATAGATCTGGGGAGAAGAAGGTTGGAATTATAAATCCGCTCCAATAGTTCAGGCAAGAGACGATAAGAACTTGAGAAATAGTTACCAGAGAAGAGGGAAAGATGCAATGAATGAGTGGATGTTGGGGGCGGTGGGAATCGGACTGACTCTCAGGTTTTTGGGTTGGGTGATTAAACAGATAGTGTCAGCAGTAATGGAGACAGAACACACCAGAGAAGACAATATGGGAGTGGGAGTGGGCCTGGGGAGATAATTCTCCCCCACTTAGGTGAACGTTCACTTCAGCAGTCCACTGATAAATAACTTAAGCGATTAAGGCAAAAAGCTCACTCAGGGGTACAAAGCAAAAGAATCCTATAAGAAGACCACTGCTTTATGTTTCTATTAATTGGTGGCACCTTTAGGAAGACAGATTCCCTTCTAAGGAAAAAGGCAGGAATGTCTTCTCATGGGTTAAAATTTTCAAGGTGATTATGCACCAGAACACACACACACACACACACACACACATATATATATACACACACACACACACACACATATATACCTACCAAGATTCCTGCATACTTGACGACTTGCCCTATTGTGTTGAAAAAACAGCTTCAGAATTAGGCAATCTTAAAAGGAACCCATGGTAAAGATCCCTGAACAAAGGTTTCCCAACAACATAGCTAAATCCACCCTTTGCATAACTTACATTTTTACCCTCATATCCTTACCTGGAAAGTTCTCTCGATTTAGCTTAGGCCTGCGGACAATCACAAAGTCTTTTTCACTGCCTTTGCTCTTCAGCCGTTTCCGTGGGGGGCTCTCCGGGTGGCCCAGGTTTGAGAATAGTTCCTGGGGGATGTTCTCACTGTCGGGCTCCTCTTTCTCCAGGGCGGAGACCCCCATGCCTGACAGCAGTTCAGAAGTCTTGCTGGAATCCCATCCCCACGTGAAGCTGGTGGCAACGTTGCTACTCAGGTCTGGAATCTCCTGGAGGTGCTTCCTGCAGAAGTGCACAATATCCCCGGTTCCTTTCGAAAACACACCCATAAATAATTCCAAGGAAGGCATTAAAGAAGCTGCAGTTTATGTATTGTGGAAAACCTTCACAGCAGCTAACAGAATCGCATTTTTTTACGTGCCCACGGAGAGTTACCAAGAAGATGAAGAAATGAAAAGAACAAATCGAGAAGGCTCTTTGACTTACGATCCTGCAGAAGGCCTCAAGAATTTCTCCCAGCGGAGGGAACAGACAAGGAGAGAGAGAGGGCAATCATACACTGATTGAAAACGGTGGCAGAAAAGCCCAATTAAGGAAGCCAGATAAAACCGCACGCTGATCCCCGCACTAAGGCATTCATCCATTCACACTTTCCCCAAGAAGGGGCTAAGCAACCATTCACTTAACAGCATTACTAACAATATTAGCCAGTAGCGATATTCGCGGCCTAAAAGAATTATTAAGAGGGTCCATTCATGCTCTTCCCTTTTTGAATCCGTTTACCTGTGCATAGCGTCCGCAGGCTCGGGAGTTTAAAATACGTGCATTAATTGCAGAGCTGCTGGCCTCCCGGATTCCCGATTTGGCGCGCGGCGGCTCCGAGCGTGCTGCTCGGACCCCTAGGAGCCAGACCCGCTAAGTCTAGCAACGTTCCATCCCCACCGCGCGCGCAAGACTCTACAGCCCGCTTTGCTTCGCGGCCCCACTCTGAGGCCCCACGGCCTGCTGGGAATTGTAGTTTCCGTCCCGTTTCGTAGTCCGACGGGCTCGCCCTAACTTCCTTCCCTTGCAGCTTTACCCGCCTTCCAGATACCCACAACCCCCCGCGGGAGCGGGACTGGTCGGCCCATGGGGTAGGCGGGGAGGCGGAAGCGGGCGGCGCTACGGCTGACTGGGAAATGTCAGCCGCTGGACTGTGGACGGATTTTTCTTTCCCGGGAGCCGGCAGGCCTTCTGGTGATCACCAGCGCTGTCGTCTCTGAGCGTGGATCCCAGAACCTGAACAGCTGTGACGGCCGCCGTTTCCCGGTCCCATCCAGACGCTGTCTGGCGAGATCGGACAGTGAGCCTAAGGCGGAACGCGTGAGGCGCTTTTGAGTGTGGGGTCCGAGGCCGAGCGCAGGCGGAAAGAGAGGGGACCCGGCAGACCCCAAGTGGCCGCCGCCGCGGGGCCCACGTCCCTAGCTGCTGAGTGGGGACAGTAGCCCAGCCCGCCGGCCAGGTGAGAGGCTGCGAAATGCGGGCGTCGCACCTGTTCGTCCTTTTGCCAGGAAGCTTCTTCCTCCGTGGGGGAGAAGGCGGCCCTTAGAATTGGGTCTGTGGACAGGATCCTTCCTTTATCTGTAAAATACGCACAACAGCTAAACATGAGTCGGAACGAAAGACAGTGGTTTAATTTTAGGGGAGCCGGAGACCCCAGCGGGTCCTGTGTGGTGGGAAGGCTGCGCATGCCCTTGCAGCCTTGACAAGTCTCATAAATAGTAACAGAGGAATAAATGAAAGGACTGTATTTTGCAACGGGCTTTACCCGTGCAACGCAGGGGGCCTCCAGCAAAGCCATTTGGTTGCTTGCTGTCGCTCAACTGGCTACGTGTGTTTGCGTCGCCGCCTAAAAGCAAGCTGCTTTAAGCCTATCTCTGCTGAGAAGAGTTTGGGGGCGATTGGAGTAGAGAGCGTGACATATTCCAGGTACAATGACCATGCGAAATCCATTGGGCAAACTATACTACAACTGTGACCCCGGGAAAACAGTGGAAGAGGGAAGGGGGATGAATTCTAAGCCTCATAAAAATGAAGATTTATAAAGTTCATAAGGAAGCATAACAGCTTCATCTCATATTAGAATATTCAGTGATGCTGTATGACGCGCCCTCTGGTTTCCTTGAAAAAATGATTTACTCTATAGTGAAATTAAACTTCCCTTGCCCAGGTATGTGCTTGTTCTTTAGCTTGTTCCTTAGCTTGAAAAGTAACTGCCTCTTGAGGAAGGAATTAATGAACTTTTAGCTTGTTCTTGAAAGGTGAGATTGGTGTAAAGAAGGGATCTGTTCACAACTTGGTTTTGATTGGAACTAGGTGCAGAATACTAGGCTGAGCTGTTCATTAAACTAATGTTGTATGGAAAACATTTTAAAATTCAATATCCTGATGTTTTACAAAAAGTGACCTTTATGTTACTTTGGCTAAGGAGAAAGCATTTGCCTTCCTTTGAAGCTACATCCTTGCCCTTAAGATTGCAACTCGTAGGAGAAAATATTTTTGACACAAAAAATTATAATTTCCTTCAGGAAAGGGAACAAAACAGAGAGAGCCTGTAAGCTAATGGAGGAGAAAGAATAAACAAAAATATTTAAGATGCCATAATGAGAATAAACAGTTTTGAGATGTAAAATAATTGGGAGAGCCCACTTCAGACATAGATCTCATAGATAGGAATCGATGAGATGATTCTAAATTTAAAGATGAGAAATAGCTTTGTTCAGTCTTGGTTTTACTAGGAGTTACCTGGGGAGCTAGAATACTTGCAACAGCTGAATTAGTGAACACAAGATCCTCTCTAGGACTTCAGGGAGAGCCTGTCAGTTTTGAAAATCAGTTTAATAGTTTGCCCCGGTAACAGAAATACTTCATCTTCCTAATATGGGAATAATTTTTTTTTGCATTCCTTCTAATCATAACTATTGCCTTAACATAATAAATGCAAGTTTAAATTGGTACATTAGATTCTTTTTAACATAAGGAATTGTATCCATTGAGGACGAGTTTAGTAGGTACATAGAGGTTGCTATCTGGTCATAAAGAACTGTATTGTGATTGCTACTGATGTATCTTGTTTTTTCTGATTGATGTTATTTTTATTTTTATTTTTTGAGATGAAGTTTCACTCTTGTTGCCCAGGCTGGAGTGCAATGGCGCAACCTCGGCTCACCGCAACCTCCGCCTCCCGGGTTCAAGTGATTCTCCTGTCTCAGCCTTCCTGAGTAGCTGGGATTACAGACATGCACCACCACGCCCGATTCATTTTGTATTTTTAGTGGAGAGGGGGTTTCTCCATGTTGGTCAGGCTGGTCTTGAACTCCCACCTCAGCCTGCCAAAGTGCTGGGATTACAGACATGAGCCACTGTGCCCAGCCGTTTCTTACATCTCTTTAAAAGGAAGAAGGCCCACCCTTCTTTGTTTCTCCATCCTGCTGTCTAGATGATGATAGGATTCCTGAAGTTCCAGCATCTGTCCTGGAACATAAGGATTAAAGCCACCTGCTAAGGATGTGGACTAGAGAGAAGGGGCCTGGGCCTCTGATAATCTGATAACTTACCATAGCCACCTATCTCAAGACTTCTTTTACATGAGAAATAAATTCTGCGTTGTGTAAGTCTCAGGTATATTGGACTTTTCTGTTACGTGTAGCCAAACTAATCGTGAATAATTTTTTCCAGAACTGATATTCTCTGTAGTGGTGGCAGCTACCTGTTTACATAGCCCTTATCACCCCCCTTTTTTTTTTTTTTTAATTGCCTGTTTCTTCCCACTAGACCTTTTAAGGTCAGGGACTTTCTTGGATTTTTGTATCCCCAGCCCCTTGAACAGAGCTCACCAAATAGTAGGGGTTCAGTAAATATTTGCTAAATGAATGAATGATGCTTGGAACTAAGTAGATCTTTAATTCATTGCAATTTAATGCTCTAAGATAGGCAGATGGGGCAAGAACAAACGGATTCAAATTTACTCTGTTTTCCACTTTTCCCATGTAGAGTACAGTCATATATTACCCTTAAATCAAGTAATGGTAGTATAATCTGTACAGTAAAAAGTTTGTGTTAAATTCTGTATTAAACATGACTTAGCATTCTGTCTTGATATATCTAAAAGAAACGGGAGAATGTTCTAATTTGTTCCCTGTGAAGACTGAACAAAATAAATCATTAATTAACAATTTAAATTGCATTAAGAAACTGTGTCTAGATTAGAGAAGAGACATGTAATTATGATCCAGGCTCTGTAGTGAAGATGCCTCTCTTTGAGGCAGCTTTACCATTCACCAGCTCTGTTAACTTGGACAAGTTACTTAACCTCTCTGTGCTGTTTTTTCTGTTAAGCAAGGAAACGAACAGCCCTTTCATACTAGGTTGTGAGGTCTAATTTGATAAAGCATGATAGGTACTAATGTTAATACAATGCTTAAAATTTCGTGAACACATGCTAAATGTTAGCTATTCATTATTTTAAATTATTTTATTATTAGGAAGGACTTTACAGATTATTCTCTATCAAAATGTCTTGCAATTTCTATATATGAAATCTTTAAGAATTCAGTAAAATTTTAGTTCTTTTTCTTATATGCTTACATGATTACTACCTCTTCTCTTCATGCCTTGCAAAAGGTAAAGCAGTTGGTATGTATGCCACTGTCCTCAGGGGCTTGTCACATTTTGGAATTCAGGTTACCTGGTTGGTTCGCCAACTCAGCTCTTAGGTACCTTTAAAAAATATTGTGACGGTTTTTTGTTTTTTTTTTTTTTCGAGTGGGAGTAATAGTCTCTTGCAGTAGTCTGTGTCCAAAACTGAACTCTCTCATACCTGAAATCTTTAAATATGTGAATAACGATTATGTTTTGAAGATTTAAATTTTGAACATTGGTAGAAATTTGTTGACTTAATCATTCACTTCTAATTCTGGTTCTTTTGATTTTTCATAATTAGGATTTTTGAGTTGTCTCCTAGTTTTTATTATTTTGCACATATCTGAGTAAAAATACAGATATGTGAAGTTAGATAAAATTTCCAGTTGGAACCTAATGATTCATCAGACTCAGATATTTAAGTTAACAGTATTTGAGTCTGATGAATCATTAGGTTCCAGTCAGAAATTTTTCATTCAGTTTCAGAATCTTTGGTTTTGACAAAATTGTTTTCAGTGTTTTGTTTGTGTTCTGATCACTTGGTACCCATTCTCTCTCTCTCTCTCAAAACATTTGGAATTCTTCAAATTACATAATTAGCTTAACCTCTAAAGTTCCATCAAAGGATATTTGGCCTGAAAAACTTTTATCAGCCATAAAGTACTCAGGAAACAGTACTTCAAGTCATTAACATTAACATGCTAATTGTGAAACCATTATAAAGGCATTTGAAAGTAATATTTAATAATATTTTGATGATTGGGAAAAGATTGAATTGGATTTTAAATGTTTAAGACTTTCAGAACTGGTATTTTGAAGGGTACAATATGCCCACACATCGGGCACTAAAATCTGGTAGTTTTAATGAATTGGCATTTTGATTTCGAGTATAATTAAGTTTTGCTACTGTGGTGCTTAATCACGTGGAACTGAATTTTTATTTGCCTCCCCATTTTAGTATCATCATCATCATCATCATTATCATCCCCTTTCTTCTCCTTCTTCCCTAAACCTTGCAACTCATCACTTGAATGTTGGTACAAGGTTAAAGGTATGGACTTTAAAACTATTATTTTCTCAAGTTAGGAAAACCCCAACTTTTATCTCAATTTCATGGGATTACTGGTCCTAACCTGTGTCATAAGAAGGCAATATAGTTCAGCCTGAACAGAAATAGATGGTATGGTAAACAGAATAATAAACCCCTAATAATGTCTATGCTCTAATCTCTGGAACCAGTAAAAATGATGAAATTATTCAGACAGGCCCAGTGTAATCAGATGAGCCCTGAAAAACAGATTTCAAGCATGAGGAGAATTTGACAAGCCATTGCTGCTTCTAAAATATTCAGGACCACAGACACACACACACACACACACACACACACACACACACACGCAGAGAGAGAGAGAGAAGTGTGTGAGGAGATAGATACGTTAATTTGACGATGATGATTATTTCACTGTGTATGTACAATATATCAAAACATCACTGTTATGCATTTTAAATATATACAATTTTAAAAGATATGCAGAGCCACATGCAAAGACTGGGGAGAGGCCTCTAGAGCTAAGGTTAAATGCCAGCTGTCAGCTTGCAGGGGAACAAGGATCTCAGTCCTTTAACCATGAATAACTGAGTTTTGGCTTGGCTAGGTGGATCATGCCTGTAATCTCAGTGCTTTGGGAGGCCAAAGTGAGAGGATCACTTGAGGCCAGGCATTTGAGTCCAGCCCGGGCAACATAGCAAGACCCTGTCTCTACAAAAAAAAAAAAAATTTTTTTAATTAGCCAGGTATGGTGGTGTGCACCTGTAGTCCTAGTTATCTGGAAGCTGAGGTGGGAGGATCAATTGAGCCCAGGAGCTCAAGGTTATGTTGAGCCATGATTGTGCCACTGCCCTCCAGCCTGGACGACAGTATGAGACCCTGCCAGTAGCCTGACTGAGATTGCAAACTTGCTGACACCTTGATTTTAAACTTGTGTGCCCCTAAGCAGAGAACTAAGTTGAACTATGCTGTGTTTGAACTTCTGACCTATAGAAGCTATAAGATATTAATAAATGGATGTTGTTTAAACTCACTAAGTTTGTAGTAATTTGTTACAGCAGTGGTAGGATACTAACCTGAAGGTATGTAACCAAATCATTTATTACTAGAATAAAGGACCCATAATTCTATTTATTCCTCTACAACCCTTTAAAGTGCTGACTATGAATCAGACTAAAAAATTGAGTGCCATAGTAAAAACATTAATAGCTAGTGTCAGGTTTAAAACTGATTCTGTTGTTTGCTTATTATGCCCATAATCTTACCACCTGAAGACTGTTGATGTTTTAATATATTTCATTGTTACCTTACTCTTTTTTATGTTTACATAAAAATATGTGCCAAATTTTCAATTGCTGTTAGGATAATTTTCTGATGTTATTAAATAATCTTAACAAACGTAATTTCTTTTTTTTTATTTAATTATACTTTAAGTTCTAGGGTATATGTGCACAACGTGCAGGTTTGTTACATATGTATACTTGTGCCATGTTGGTGTGCTGCACCCATCAACTCGT
>NW_012107408.1:1135355-1186844 GCF_000951045.1 Mandrillus leucophaeus
TACTGATGGGGTTTTGGTGTGGGTGTCCTTTCTGTTTGTTAGTTTTCCTTCTAACAGTCACGACCCTCAGCTTCAGGTCTGTTGGAGTTTGCTTGAGGTCCACTCCAGACCCTGTTTGCCTGGGTATCAGCAGTGGAGGCTGCAGAAGATAGAATATTGCTGAACAGCGAGTGTTGCTGTCTGATTCTTGTTCTGGAAACTTCATCTCAGAGGTGCGCCCAGCCCTGTGAGGTGTGAGGTGTCGGTCTGCACCTAGTGGGGGATGTCTCCCAGTTAGGTTACTCAAGGGTCTGGGACCCACTTGAGTATGCAGTCTGTCCATTCTCACAACTCAACCTCCATGCTGGGAGACCCACTGCTCTCTTCAAAGCTGTCAGACAAGGTCATTTACATCTGCAGAGGTTTCTGCTGCTTTTTGTTTAGCTATGTCCTGTCCCCAGAGGTGGAGTCTACAGAGGCAGGCAGGCCTCCTTGAGCTGCAGTGGGCTCCACCCAGTCCGAGCTTCCCTGTGGCTTTGTTTACCTATTTAAGCCTCAGCAATGACGGGCGCCCCTCACCCAGCCTCGCTGCCACCTTGCAGTTAGATCTCAGACTGCTGTGCTAGCAATGAGGGAGGCTCTGTGGGCGTGCGAACCTCCAGGCCAGGTGTGGGATATAATCTCCTGGTTTGCCGTTTGCTAAGACCCTTGGTAAGGCGCTGTATTAGGGTGGGAGTTACCTGATTTTCTGGTGTTGTTTGTCTCAGTTTCCCTTGGCTAGGAAAAGGGATTCCCTTCCCCCTTGTGCTTCTCTGGTGGGGCGATGCCTCGCCCTGCTTCAGCTCTTGCTGGTTGGGCTGCATCAGCTGACCAGCACCGATTGTCCGGCACTCCCCAGTGAGATGAACTTGGTACCTCAGTTGAAAATGCAGAAATCACCCGTCTTCTGTGTCGGTCGCGCTGGGAGCTGGAGGCTGGAGCTGTTCCTATTCGGCCATCTTGCTCTGGGACCTGACAAACATCATTTCTTATACTACAATGAGATGTCCTCATTTGGCTTTGCCATACTTTATTTAGCCTTTCTTTGGTAATCTCTAATATGTAGTCTTTTTTTTCCTATCATTGCCATGTTCCTTGCACTGGACAATTTCAGGTGTAGTTCAAGTCATAAAAGGATTTTCAGTTAATTATGTTATATTTAAACTCACATCGAATGGGTTTTTTTAAAGAAAAAAAAACCCTAGATCTCAAAGATGGTTTTGTCATCAGCACATTCTGTGTTGAGCTTTCAGCCAACTACTTAATCTATGCTTAGCTTAAAAATAAGATTTGGCTGGGTGCTGTGGCGTATGCCTGTAATTGCAGCACTTTGGGAGCTGAGACAGGCGGATCACTTGAGCTCAGGAGTTCAAGACCAACCTGGGCAACAAGGCAAAACCTTTTCTATTTTTTAAAAAATAAGATTTGACATTGTTGTGGTGTGAGTTTTTCACAGAATATGAAATTTGAAAATTTGAGTAGTTTTTGGTAATGTTCAGTGTTTTAAGCCTTTTGAGTTGTAATAAGTATTTGTTAAATCAGTGTACCATTACAAGAGTTTTACATTGCCTTTGAAGTAGGCAGTAATAGAAAAATAATGTATGTACTAAACTACACAGTATTTTTTATTCTTTCAACAAATATTTCTTGATATTACTATATGCCAGATACTACATCAGGTAACTGGAATATAGTATGGAATAAAGTAGTCAAGTCTCTGCTCTCATAGAGTATCTGGGGTAAGGGGAAAGGTTTGGAGAGACAATAAATATAAAGAATGTGCATTATATCAGATGGATAAATGCACTGAAGGAAAATATAGCAAGATAAGAGAGTAGAGTGATGAAAGAAGTTCAATTTTAGATATTTAAGAAAAATGAGACCATGGCAGTTGGAGGAATGGCAGTGATCACACGTCGGCTGCTGGGAAGATCTGAATTCTTGTGTCAGGTCATCATCAGAAAAGCTAAGTTTGCTGTATAGTGAGGATCAAAAGATCTGATCCTGATTGCAGAACCTTCCCTGATTACAGAATCTTGGGTCGTATCTCCCACTTCACCCTTCTAGACCTTCCCAGAAGATCTATAAGATTTCATCTGGGAAATCACTAGGAGTTCTTGGAAGGGAAAGAAGGAAGATTTTTGGTTGGAATAAAAACAAGGTTGAATGAATTCCAGAAAGCAGGATTCTTAACCTCGTGGACAGCAATCTGCAGAAGAAGAGAACTTCAGAAAACAAACTCGAAGCAACATGCAGAGAAGTAAGATGAGAGGGGTCTCCTCGGGAAAGAAGACCGCTGGTCCACAGCAGAAAAACCTTGAACCAGCTCTCCCAGGAAGATGAGGGGGTCGCTCTGTAGAGAACTCCCTTCAGGATCCATGAGGAAGACCAGAAAGAACAAACAGAAGACTCCTGGAAACAGAGATGGTGGCAGTACCAGCGAAGCACCTCAGCCCCCTCGGAAGAAAAGGGCCCGGGCAGACTGTTGAAAGTGAGGAGGCGTTTAAGAATAGAATGGAGGTTAAAGTGAAGATTCCTGAAGAATTAAAACTATGGCTTATTGAGGACTGGGACTTAGTAACCAGACAGAAGCAGCTGTTTCAACTCCCTGCTAAGAAAAATGTAGATGCAATTCTGGAGGAGTATGCAAATTGCAAGAAGTCACAGGCAAATGTTGATAATAAGGAATATGCAGTTAATGAAGTTGTGGCAGGAATAAAAGACTATTTCTTTTTTTCTTTTTTCTTTTTTTTTTTTTTTTTTTTTACGGTGTCTTGCTCTGTTGCCCAGGCCAGAGTGCAGTGGTGCGATCTCGGCTCACTGCAAGCTCCGCCTACCAGGTTCATGCCATTCTTCTGCCTCAGCCTCCTGAGTAGCTGGGACTACAGGCGCCCACCACCACGCCCAGCTAATTTTTTTGTATTTTTAGTAGTGACGGGGTTTCACGTGTTAGCCAGAATGGTCTCAATCTCCTGACCTCATGATCCACCCTCCTCGGCCTCCCAAAGTGCTGGGATTACAGGCGTGAGCCACCGTGCCCAACCCAGGAATAAAAGAATATTTCAATGTGATGTTGGGCACTCAGCTGCTCTACAAATTTGAGAGGTCCCAGTATCCTGAAATCCTCTTGGCTCACCCTGATGCTCCAATGTCTCAGGTTTATGGAGCCCCACACCTACTGAGATTATTTGTAAGAATTGGAGCAATGTTGGCCTATACGCCCCTTGATGAGAAAAGCCTTGCATTATTGTTGGGCTATTTGCATGATTTCCTAAAATATCTGGCAAAGAATTCTGCATCTCTCTTTACTGCCAGTGATTACAAAGTGGCTTCTGCTGAGTACCACCTCAAAGCCCTGTGAGCGTCTATAGACAGCTCACCATTTTTGTCCTGTATCTGTAAACACTTTTTGTTCTTAGTCTTTTTCTTGTAAAATTGATGTTCTTTAAAATCGTTAATGTATAACAGCGCTTATGTTTCAGTTTTTTTTCTGTTCTGTTTTAAACAGAAAATAAAAGGAGCATAAGCTCCTTTTCTCATTTCAAAGTTGCTACCAGTGTATGCAGTAATTAGAACAAAGAAGAAACAGTAGAACATTTTATTGCCTAGTTGACAACATTGCTTGAATGCTGGTGGTTCCTATCCCTTTGACACTACACAATTTTCTAATATGTATTAATGCTATGTGACAAAACGCCCTGATTCCTAGTGCCAAAGGTTCAACTTAATGTATATACCTGAAAACCCATGCATTTGTGCTCTTTTTTTTTATGGTGCTTGAAGTAAAACAGCCCATCCTCTGCAAGTCCATGTATGTTGTTCTTAAGCATTCTATCTTTGCTCAAATTGTTGAAGGATGGTGATTTGTTTCATGGTTTTTGTGTTTGAGACTAATGCACGTTCTAACATGATAGAGGCAATGCATTATTGTGTAGCCACGGTTTTCTGGAAAGGTTGATATTTTAGAAATTGTATTTCAGATCTTAAATAAAATTTGTTTCTAAATTTCAAAAAAAGAAAGATGAAAATATTGATAGTTGAAATGGAATCTGTTTACCAATATAAAGAAATAGTGAAGAAAATTGTTAAATGTGATTTTTGTGATATTTCATGTAGGAGTATTTTGTATATAAATTTAAATTTAACGCTTTAAAGTACTGAAACTTTCTTTTCTATTATTCTAAATAGTTAAAGATGTTTGTTGATTTGAAGTATTTTATTGGTTCTCCCTTGTTTTGTTATTTATTTCTTTATTTATTTTTGAGACAGAGTTTTGCTCTTATTGTGCAGGCTTGAGTGCAATGGCAGGATATCGGCTCACTGCAACCTCCGCCTTCCAGGTTCAAGCGATTCTCCTGCCTCAGCCTCCCGAGTAGCTGGGATTACAGGCACCCGTTACCATGCCTGGCTAATTTTTGTATTTTTAGTAAAGACAAGGTTTCACCATATTGGCCCAGGCTGGTCTCGAACTCCTGACCTCAGGTGATCCACCTGCCTTGGCCTCCCAAAGTGCTGGGATTACAGGTATGAGCCACTGCCCCTTATTGTATTTTGTTGGGTTGCATCACAATCTTGATTCTCTATGTTAGGATATTAATCAATTCCTTGGAATATTGTAGTATGTAGGTAAACAAAAGTCTAACATTGATTTTACAAAGGTGAAAAGTTCATATTGCCTTTGATTAGTAAATTTTTTTAAGTATAGAGAGATCAAATTTTTAAATTTTAAAATAGAGATTTTAAATCTCTATACTCTTTTTTGAGTAGAGAGATATCAGATAAACTATTCGCTGATGACTGTATCATAAAATTAAGAATGTTTTCACATGTATGGCTTTATTCAATAGTCTGATAAATTTTCTGCATATAAAATAGTAGAAAAATTAAAAATGAGAATTTATTAAAGTAAGTTTAAAGATTTATATAGATAAATGGGAAGTGATAAATACATTTTGTGAAGCAGTAAGAATTTCATGAAAGTTGAGTTGTTAGGCAAAATTAACACAAAAGAAAAATACTGTTTCAAAAAACAAAAGGTTACTTTTAAATGATCTCTTTCCATTTTTCTCTTTCCTCTCTTTTAGAAAATCTTAAATTGTAGAGGATAAATAATCTTAGAAAAATGTATTTTACCAAGTATCTAATATCTTAGGATTTAGTCAACAGCTTATTTGCATAAACTATTCTGTTAGGACTTATTAAGAAACTCTAAATGACACTATATTAAAACTGTTGACGTCTAAAATAAGAATTTCTTAACTTGTAATATTGTAAGAACTAGTATAATTTTCGTTAAGTTTTTGAAAATACAAGGTATGTGAAATTTTTTAAGTGTGCTTTAAAAAATAAAATATAAGTACTTGAGGATAGGAATTACCCTTTTAATCTTATTCATAGTCCAATGTGAAGCATGACATTTCTCCAAAGAGTTTATTAATGTATTAATGTACTAATAAATATTCATATGAAATTTCCAAATGTCCTTTCCCATGTTAATGATGCATTTTAACCTTCTTTTCACTTTATAGATATGGTCCAGACCTGTACATGAATAACTTTGGTTAGTGAGAGTGAAATATCCAATAATGAGTGGTGCAGCTTTGGGACTTGAGATTGTTTTTGTCTTTTTTCTGGCATTATTTCTACTTCATCGATATGGAGACTTTAAGAAACAGCATAGACTTGTAATTATTGGAACACTGCTTGCTTGGTATCTCTGCTTTCTTATTGTCTTCATACTGCCTCTGGATGTTAGTACGGTAAGGAGTGAACTTTATTTTCACAATTTAAAAGACAAATTTTAATCATACAGCATGTTGGAAATAATGTTTATTCTTAAGACAGCTAAATTATGACAGTTTGTACTTATATTTTGAATTAAAAGATTATATGGTCATTTGATCATTAAAAAGCATAGCCAAGGGCTGGGAACCATGGCTCACGCCTGTAATCCCAGCACTTTGAGAGGCTGAGGCGGGCGGATCACGAGGTTGGGAGATCGAGACCATCCTGGCTAACATGGTGAAACCCTGTCTCTACTAAAAATACAAAAAAATTAGCCAGACGTAGTGGCAGATGCCTGTAGTCCCAGCTACTCAGGAGGCTGAGGCAGGAGAATGGCGTGAACCCGGGAGGCAGAGCTTGCAGTGAGCTGAGATCGCACCACTGCACTCCAGCCTGGGTGACAGAGCAAGACTCTGTCTCAAAAGAAAAGAAAAAGAAAAGCATAGCCAGGAAGGTAAGTTTAGATAGATAGATTTATAAACTCTGATGTCCTTTAAATACTTGGTGTAACGTTTTGATTCTCATTTTTAAACCATACGTTCATTGCTTTAGACAATATATAACCGGTGCAAGCATGCTGCTGCAAATTCAAGCCCTCCTGAGAATAGCAACATTACAGGATTGTACGCAACTGCCAACCCTGTTCCAAGGTATTTCCTTTTTTAAAAAATATATAAATATTGTAGGGGACACATTGTTTAAAAATGAAAGTTTTTACCATCCAGATTTTATATTGATGTAAGTTATCCTCATTCTCTATTAATTCCCTCCACCTCTATTCTTTCCTAGTAGACTTTTCATTACATCATATTCTAATTAAATCTAATTTTTTAAATATTTATTGGTCCACAAAGCCCTTCAGTAGATGGTAGTAAGAAACTTGAAGAAGTCCTGACTTTTCAGTCCTGGTTCTTCTTTACCAAGTATGTAATTTCTAAAACCTGGTTTTCCTCTCAGCCTATCTCAGATTTAAAAACGTGGGATGTATTTTCACTTTTGCCTAATTTACAAGGTTATAATAAAGTACAAGTATTTCTGTACTTGTGGTATTCCTTTCATATTGCACATCCTTCAAAAGCATTATAGATTTACATAAAAAAATGAATAAAGTTCAAATTGTCCAAAGATTATATTGAATTCAAATATCGAATTTTTAAGTAAAAAGCTTATATATGTTGACTATAGACTTTATGAATGCTTTCAGTAGTATTTGCATGCTTCTTTATGCATATTTTTAAAAAATCTAACTTGAGAAAAGGTAAATTTAAAATGCAGGTGTTACTTCCATTTGAAGCACTATTAAAAAAAAAAACTGGATAAAGATCAGCAGCAGCTACAGATTGTTGCAAGTTCTTGGGATATCCTTCTAGCTTAGGAATATGGCTACATGGCAGAATTTATGATCAGAGACTCATGTCTTCAGAAATTTAAACAGAATTATGTATAGATGCTAGCATGCATCTCCATAGAAGCTATGTTATAGTGAGTGATTTAATTAGCATTCCAATTTTCAGGAATTAATCACCTAATGTTTTCCCCTCCCAATCCCTATAACCTGGAGAAAAAAAAAAAAACCCAACCTATGAATGGGTTGTGTATTTTAAAGGTAATCATTAGAAATTTTATTTCATAATACATTTGCTTTTAATGATTGTTGCACTTTTAGTCTATTAGTTGAACCTTAAGTTTTCTTTTTACCCAATGACTAAAAATACACTGAAAGTTGAAAACTTAAATGACATTTTCAGAAAAAACTATTTTGTTGCTTTTGTGTGTTTTTTTCTTTTGGCAGTCAACATTGAATTTTAAAATTTCTGTGAAATTTTATGAGTTATTGATTATTAGAGTCAATAATTTAAAATCTGAATGTAAATTAACTTGGCCACATGCAAATTAACTGTATAATTCATTTAAATAATTATTTATGATTAATTGGCTTTAACTTTTATTCAACAGCCAGCATCCTTGTTTCAAGCCATGGAGTTACATTCCTGATGGAATCATGCCAATTTTCTGGAGGGTAGTGTATTGGACGTCACAATTTTTAACATGGTAAGTTACAGTAAAGGATAACATTTTTCAATCAATATAGTTTGGAATTTATTTATTTGTCATTTTTTTCCTTAAATCTCTATCCTCTCCCTTTCTGCTCTCTCAAGTGTGTCCTATCTTACAGAAAAAAGAAAAAGAAAAAAAAACACACAAATAGAAAATAGAAAACAGAAACACAGTTTTTGTTGTTATTGTTTCCTTTCAGTTATTGCCTTCTCTTTTGCCCTCCAGTCCAATTGTTCTTCCAGCCACATTATTACATGAAACTGCCCTTGCTAAAGTCATATACTCTGGTTTTCTTTCTGTCTGCTTTCCCCAACCTTCTGATTTCCTTTATGAGTGCCATTTCTGTTGTCCATTTTCTAAATGTTGATCTTGCCTAGAGTCCTATCTTGGTCATCTTGTCAGACTTCCCTGCATAGCTGTAATTATAGCCATGGTTTCATTGGCCAGTAATGCATTCTGAATCTTTCTACCCATTATTTTTATCTTTCTGCTGTGCTCCAAACTCATACTTATCCACTTGCCTGCTAAGCATCTCTTAGATCTGCAAACAACTGCACTCTAAAACTGGAGGTACTGAACATTGCAAGAGAAAAATTACATAGCAGAGTAGTGCTCTTGTAAAATCATGTCTATTAAATTCAACTGGGCTCTCAACATTACTAGACTTTCCTTCTTTGTATTTTTAGTTTGCTTTCTTTCCATTTTCTACAAGAAATATTTCCACTCACTTCAAATTTCTGTCCTCTTTATGGCTTTCTCTCTTGTACTCCCTAACAACAATAATAAAATAATCTTTACTCTTAGCCTCTTAGCAGATGACTACTTTCCATCCAACAGTTAAAACAGGAGTCATCAGATGGCAGCTCTTTCAGCTTCTCACCAACAAATCTACATACCTATCCATCTTTTTTTTTATTTCCTCTCCAAAGATAGAAGAGTCATGCTTGTTAAAGCCAGTCCTGTCACAGGATCCTTAGGGGTGTTGTTTTGCCAGCTGGAAACCTCTATGGCCAGTAGCACCATTGCCCGAATTTTACTCAGGCCCACTGAGCTTATTCTACTCACTCAGCCTGGCAGGTTGCACTCAGCTCATGCTACTGGCTCTGATCTCATGCCTCCCAAGGGCAAGCCAGGCGTGGAGTGGTGAGGGGTGTGTGAGTGAGTGAGTGTGGGATCCAGCCACTGAGCACAGCCAGACATGCTGACTGCTGTGGCAGGGTGGGCAGCTTCAGGCACCAGCACAGGTCTCGGCTCTGTGCAAGCCTGTGGCTGGGTCAAATACACTGCAAGCAGCTTCTGCTGTGGGCACCTGCATCTGGATGAGGGGAATGTAGTAGTACTCAGAAGCTTGGAGATGCCAGAAACCTCAGAGCTCCAAAGAGGGTGTCACAGACCTGGCTTGGGGAGTCCCCAGATCTGGGCTTCTGGAAGGGCCACAGTTCTTCTCTTCTCATCACTTGCAACATGGCAAGTGGCAGGGGCATGTTTCAGCCCTGTTTATGTTTCAGCTCCTTCAGTTCTGCCATTCAGCAGGTCCTGAGTTCTTGTCCTACATCCAGGAAGAATGAGGTATGTGGAAAACTGGAGGGTGAGCAAGGCGAAGAGGTGCTTTATTGAGTGATAGTACAACTCTCAGGAGACCCAAAGTAGATAGCTCCTTTCTGCAGGCAGGTCATCCTGACAAGTACAGCTCTCAGTGGAAAGGAGCCCCGGAGTGGGTAGCTCCTACCTGCAGGCAGGTTATTTCAATCGTCTGTGCAGCCCCCAGCAGAAAGGAGACCTGGAGTAGATAGCTCCTATCTGTAGTCAGGTTGTCCTGTCATCTGCCTGAATCTAGCTGAGTCTGGGGTTTTTATGGGCTTTAGAGAGGAGGAAGTGTGCACTGATTGGGCCATGGGTGGGCCTGGAAAAAGCATCCTAAGTTCTCACTGTGGTCCACAGGACTGGTGGCCTGGCCCCCAGGCTTCAGGCTGTCCCTGGCTTGAAGGTGGTGCTTCACCAGTGACCTGCCCACTTCTGCCCAGGAGCCTGTCTGCCTCCTGCCACCATCAATCATGTCATTTATGGCACCCAGGCTGTTCATGCCAAATGGTGCCTGCAGGCCCAAGCTGAGCTGCCCTCAGCCCCACTCTCCACCTCCCTCCTGTGCTTATTGATGTCCAAAGTCCAGAGTGGGCTGAGGCAGCAGGGGTCTGGTGTGTCAGCACTGCCCTGAGCATGTGTGCACACCCAGCTAGGTTGCAACAGTGCCTGGATTCAGTCACAACTTTTCTCCAAAATCAGAGCAGTTGTCAGGAGCAGGGAGAGGCCAGGCAGCAGGAGCAGGGACTTCCAAACCTGTAGTGATATGGGGGCTTTCTGGGTCCCCGAGAATGCAGGGATGCCTGGGTCCACAGCCACAGCTGGGCAGCTGCACCGGTGCCCAAGAGGGCAGGGCTCCTGCCCCACCAACTCAGAAGAGGGTGGGGCTCCCACCTCCTGCTAGCTCCATAGAGTGCACAGCCCCCGCCAGTCCTGCCCCACTGCGGCCACCATCTTTGCAGGGGGCCACTGCAGACAGGCCGCTGCTGCCATCACTTCTTCCTAAAATACAGATCCATCCCCTTCAGCTCTTGTTACTTACTTGCAGCTTTCAATTTCAACAAAGCATGCACATTTCTCTCATCTTTAGAAAAGAAAACAGAAACAAAAATGAAAGTCTGTCAGTTCAGATTCCTTTCCAGCTTTTGCCTTGTTGATCTGATCACAACTAAATTTTTTTAGAAACTTTTTAAAACTGAAGCATAAATTCATACCGGAAAATGCATAGATTGTGTTTAGTTTGACTTTTTTCAAAGTGAATACACCCATACACCAGCACTCAGATGATGTTATAGAACATTAACAATGCCCTCAGAAGCCTCGCTCATGCTTCCCTGTGTAGTCGTCCCGCACTCCCCAGAGGTAACCATGATTCTGACTTCCATCACCATAGATTAGTTTTTGCCTGTTTATGAACTTTATAAGCATAGAATTATACACTGTCAACTTTTTCGCATCTCTCTTTGCTCACATATTTGGGAAAATCATCTATGCTGTGCTGTATGTATCAGTATTCTCTTATTTTCCATTTCTGTAAAATACCCCATTGTATGTATATGCCATAGTTTATCCTACCCAGCCAAACTTCTTAAATGAATTCTCTATATTTGATATCTCCACTTGCTCATTGTTTACTTATTTCTCAACGATAGTACTCTGCTTTCTATTCTCACTCCTCCACTCATACATACAGGTTTTTAATTTACTTCACCTCTTGGTGGCATTTGATTCTCTCTCTCCACTTTAACTTTCCTCTCCTAGTTCCTAACCCATATGCTCCTTGGTTTTCTTCCTTGCCCCACTATTGTTCTGTCTCAGTCTCTTTTGCAGGTCCATCCTCCTTCTGTTTTCTACGTCTCTCTTAAAAGTTGATATGAGATCTGTCTCAGTTCTTTCCTTCACATTCTCCATACTCATGCTTCCAGTTGAGTTTCTACTGATGTTATTTCAGTGCCGTTGATACAGTGATGACTCCGGAAGCTATCCATATTTTTAGTCCTCTCTCTTGAACCCTGAAGCTGGGTTTGTGTGCAGCTCCTCTTGGATGTCTCCTAGGTACTACTTCAAAGTCAGTATGCTGTCAACTGACCTTCTCCCTTTTTGCTTCTTACCACCATCACCACCCTTCCCCCTCCCAACTAGTTCCAATTTTGTTTCCCTTTTATCCTTTCTCCATGCTGAAGCCTTAGAAAACTAAAATTTGATCAAAAATGTTTTCTTTGAATGCAGTTCAGACTCTTTATAAAAGCTTTAAAGACCCATTTGCTTTCCCTAAAATTTTATGTTACAAAAATACTCAGCCATCTATTATAGTATATTAAGTATTCATGATTACTTATAAACAAATTTATCAGTGAGAAGAACTATTCATTAAAATTGAGATTCCCATATTTCTGGCATTTTGAGATTATATAGACATATCAGTTGTTTGGGTTTTTAATCATATTTTTTCTATCCATCTAGGATTCTCTTACCTTTTATGCAGTCATATGCAAGATCAGGAGGGTTTTCCATCACTGGAAAGATCAAAACTGCACTAATTGAGAATGCAATCTACTATGGCACCTATTTGCTGATTTTTGGAGCATTTTTAATTTATGTAGCTGTAAACCCACATTTACATTTAGAATGGTGAGAAAAGTAGTCTTCTTAACATTGCTTTAATGTATGTTTGCATTTTTAAAAATTCATTTTTAACTTCATATGTGCCGGTAAAAAGACATTTCATTGAGAAGTGTATTGTTACATATTTTATGGATTTCCCTAAAAGAATATGTGAATAATCCATATTACTAAGAAAGAAAATATGGAATGACATCTTTAAATATAGATTTTAGGCAAAAGATTAATGATTAGTCTAATGGCTATATATTAAAATTAATAACCCTTATGATTTTTGGATAGAATTTCAAAATTTTTATATGATAAAATAACTGGTTTTATTTTTCATTGGAACTTGTGTGTTTTTTGTTTTGATTATAATTTGAGGGCATATTTGTTCTTAATGTTATCTTGGATTTAGATATTTCAATAAAATTGAAATCTGTTTTATACTTATGATTTCTAACATATGTGAAGGTCTACATCTGAAAATTTAGAAATAGATCAGCAGTGCTAGGTCTCACTATTGTATTCCTGAGATTTGCTAGGTCAGCAACACAAGTTAATTTGAAACATTTTCAGGCTTCTTTTGTTCAATATAGAAAAAGAAATCACCTAATGAAAAATGTTTCCTCTAGGAAAATATATACATATTATTGCCATGAATTAATTCTAGATGCTAATTTTAACACAATAGAAACAGTGTCTCCTGTGTTAAAGTCTATTTATGCAGTCACATTTTATCTTTCCATTAAAATGTACATATTATCTGTTATTTCCCTTTCTTAGGAACCAGCTTCAGACAATTGGGATAGCTGCTGCAAATACATGGGGTCTGTTCCTTCTTGTGTTGTTGTTGGGTTATGGCTTGGTGGAAATTCCTCGATCCTACTGGAATGGAGCAAAAAGGGGTTATCTACTTATGAAAACGTATTTTAAGGCAGCCAAACTGATGACAGAGAAAGCAGATGCAGAAGAGAATTTAGAAGATGCCATGGAGGTAAGCAAGTTTGAACCTTATAAGCAATAGTCACTAAGGCATGTGTATCCCCTTTTAGTCACTTTTGGTTTGTTGTTGTTAGTGCATTGATGGGCTTCAGATTGCAAAACTGGTGTTGTGCAATCCTTCAGGATGTCTCATCCAGGATGACTTTTTAGCAGTTCAGCCTCATGATGTGTCTTGTCCATCTTCTGTCTGACAGGGATTCATGGAAAATATATTCAATAGTGCAGGGCTATGCCTATTATTTTGAGGTAACTTTTAGTAGTACCCTCTTTTATTTTCAAAAGTCTCCCAGATTAAATGATAAATTGTATGGTTACCCTAACATAATAGAAGTGAGAATAATGACCAGAGGACACTTATTTCTGAAAGGTTAACCTAAGGTAATACCACCAATTCTGGAAACCTCTTTAAAGAACAATTTGCATGGGAGTTTGTATTCATAAGTTTTGTTTCCTATCTGTAATCTTAATAAGACACTTCATTTTACTCAATGACTTAACCCAGTTTCACAAAGTTATTGAAAGTATACCTTTCAATACTGTACATAAAAATATATAACAAATTATAAAATTTTTCTGTGTTAAATAAAAATTTTGTTATGGATTTAAAAAGATTATTGTAATCACCTCACAGTTTTGCTCACCAGGGAAAATATGCTACTCAGCTGATGATACTCTCCAAATTAAAACTCCTTTTGAAGGCTTTTCAGTCATGTTAAAATAAACTCCAAAATGTTACAATGCAGCCTACAGAAAAATAATTTGGCCTATGTTTAGCTCTCCAGCTGTATCCCAAACCTCTGTCTTCTCACACTGGTCATCTTTCGTTTCTCAAACTTGCTAATGGTGATGAAATAATAAACAATTCTATAGACTTAATATTTACCTAACACTCAACTTTGGTTCCTCAAACTTAGCAATGGTGATAATTATAGTAAACAATTATATAGACTTACTGTTTGCCTAAGAGGGACTTTCTAAGCACTATACATATATTTAATTCCCATGACTTTATGATAGAGATTTTTGTAAATCCCCATTCTATAAATGAAGAATATGAGGCACAGAGAGATTAAGTAACTTTCTCATGTCTACATGGCTAGGAAGTGATAAGAACCAGGCAGTCTTGCCTCTAACAGGGACTGACAAACTTTTTCTGTAAAGGGCCAGATAGTAAATATTTTAGGCTTTGTGTGCAATATCGTTTCTATCACAACTACTCTATCCTTGTAGGATGAAAGCAGCCACAGCCAGTAAATAAATGAATGAGTGTGGGTGTGTTCCAGTATGAGAACAAGTAGTGAACTGAATTGATCTTGCTTGATGACCCTGTGCTTAATCATTACACACATTGTCTTTCTTTTCTATCTTTGAGCATGCTATTCCCAAACTATTATAATGCTCTTTTCAGCACTCTCTTCAGCTAATTCCTATTTCATTTTCAGGTCTTAACATAAATGAGAATTCTTCAGGGAAGCTTTATTAGCTTCCTAGAACTGCTGTAACAAAACTACCACAAACTGGGTGGCTTAAACAATAGAAAATACTGGCTCACAGTTCTGGAGACTAACGTTCAAGATTGAGGCATCTGCAGGGTTGGTTCCTTCTGAGGGCTCTAGGGAATATCTGTTCCATGTTTGTCTTCTAGCTTCTGGTGGTTTGCGATCTTTGGCATACCTTGACTTGTAGACCCCTGCCTTCATCTTCACATGGTGTTCTCCCTGTGTGCCTGTGTCCAAACTTCATTGTTTTGTAAGGACACCAGTTATATTGGATTAGAGTTCATCCCACTCCAGTATAACCTCATCTTAACTTAGCTAATTAAATCTGCAACAAACCTATTTCAAATAAGATCGCATGTGAAGATACTGGAGGTTAGGTCTCAGGGGACACAGTTCAACCCTTAACATCTTCCCTGGTTGTCCAGACTCTTAAACACTCAGCAACCATTTTTTAAGTGAATGAATAAATGAACAAATGAATGTATACTGTGATTAGAAAATTTTATGTTGGCTTTGCAGCATTTATTCTCTACAGAATGTAAGAACTACAGCAGAAAATATTGATTTAAATGTAGGAGTGAGTCTATAAATAGTATTATTTAAATTGAAATGATTAAATTTCCTGTTATATTCAACATTCCTATGATGAATGTTATTACATCTTTTGAAAGAAGATAATTTATATTTGATAAATTTTACATTTATATTTGAAATTTTGAATTTTTAAAAAAATTGAAATAGTTGAAAACTGATATTTCGATAAGATTTGATAAAAGAAATTAATTTAAATTTAAATTTGATAGCATTCCATCCAAAAGTTGGTATTAAATTCAGTTGTTTCAGATTTGAGGAATTTGGATTTCACTAATTTATTCAACGTTCCTGCAAAAAAATAAATATAGGTATTATGTGAGTTATGGATTTTTCCCTAGACGAAACTTTGCTGTCTGAATAGAATAGATTTTGTTGTTATTTTTAAATAGGAGCCCTCTGCTTAGAAATAAGATGTGGAAAATTAAGGACCGGCATTGGTGACTTCTGTGCTATTTTAGTATAGTATTCTTAGGTTTTAAGCTGTGTAAGAAATTTTAGATAAGAAACCACTCTTTAAAAATGAATGTTTTGAAAATAGCAGTAGGTACACATAGACAGCAAGATAACTCTGAACCTCTTTCCATCAAAAACAATGCATGATTTCTCAGGTATGAATTTCTTTTTTTGTTTGTTTTTCTGGGGTTTTAAAACGTTTTTGTACATACTCATCACCTCAAGCATTTACTTTTCTTTATGTGACAAACAATCTGCTTATTTTCATTTAGTTATTAAAATGTACAATTACATTATTGACTGTAGTCACCCTGTTCTATCAAACACTGGATATTATTCACTCTAGCTATATTTTTGTATCCATTACCATTCCCACTTCCCACCCTCCCTTCTACTCATAACCCCTCCCAGCCCCATGAATAAATGGGAACATGTGAAGTTTGTCTTTCTGTGCCTGACTTATTTCACTTAACATAGTGACCTCTAGCTCCACCCATATTATTGCAAATGACTGGATCTCATTCCGATTTAATGGCTGAATAGTCCTCTGTTGTGTATATGTACCACATTTTCTTTATCCATTCATACGTTGATGGACACTTAGGTTGCTTCTAAATCTTGGCTATTGTGAGTACTGCTGCAATAAACATAGGAGTACAGACATTTCTTTGATATAATGATTTCCTTGTTTTGGTTATATACCTAGCAGTGTAATTGCTGGAACACATAGTAGCTTTTTTTTTTTTTTTAATTTTTTTTGAGGAGCCTGCAAACTGTTCTGCATAGTAGTTGTACTAATTTACATTACATTATTGCCTGTATTTTGGATAAAACCCATTTTAACCGGGGTGAGATGATATCTCATTGTAGCTTTGATTTACATCTTTTTGATGATTAGTGATTCAAAAATCAGTAGCATTTCTATATGTCAACAGCAAACAACCTGAAAAAGAAACCCCATTTACAATTGCTATAACACAAATAAAATATCAAGGAATTAGCCAAATAAGTGAAACATCTCTACAATGAAAACTCTAAAATGCCTGTTTTTGCCTGTTTGCCATTTTTTTTTTGAGAAATTAAAATCTTTTGCCCATTTTTAATCAGATTATTACATTTTTTTTTTCTCGTGGAGTTGTTTGAATTCCTTATATATTCTGGTTATTAACCTCTTGTCAGAAAGATAGTTTACAAATATTTTCTCCTATTCTGTGGGTTATCGCTTCATTTTGTTGATAGTTTCCTTTGCTCTGCAGAAGCTTTTTAACTTGATGTGATCCCATTTGTTCACTTTTGCTTTGATTGCCTGTGCTTATAGGTTATTACTGAAGAAATCTTTGCCCAGTCCAATATCCTGGAGAGTTTCTCCAATGTTTTCTCATATTAGTTTCATAGTTTGAGTTCTTAGATTTAAGTCTTTAAATCATTTTGATTTGATTTTTATATATGGGGAGATATCTGGTCTAGTTTCATTCTTCTGCATATATCCAGTTTTCCAGTTTTCCTGGCACCATTTATTGAAGAGACTATCCTTTCCTCATCGTATGTTCTTGGAGCCCTTGTCAAAAATGAGTTCACTGTAGATGTATGGATTTATTTTGGGGTTCTCTATTCTGTACCATTGGTCTGTTTTTATCCTAACACCATGCTGTTTTGGTTATAGCTTTATTATGTAGTTTAAAGTCAGATAATGTGATTCCTCCAGTTTTGCACTTTTTACTTAAAATAGCTTTGGCAGTTGAGGATCTTTTGTGGTTCCATATAAATTTTAGGATTGTTTTTTCTATTTCTGTTAAGAATGTCATTGATATTTTGATAGAGATGGCATTGAAATTGTAGATTGCTTTCAGTAGTATGGACATTTTAACAATATTGATTATTCCAATCCATGAAAATGGAATACCTTTTTATTTTTTTGTGTTCTCTTCAATTCCTTGCATCAGTGTTTTATAGTTTTCATTGTAGAGATCTTTCACTTATTTGGCTAATTCCTTGGTATTTTGTTTGTGTTATAGAGATTGTAAATGCGATTTCTTTTTCAGATTGTTTGTGGTTGACATATAGAAATGCTACTGATTTTTGAATGTTGATTTTGTGTACTGCAGCTTTACAGAATTTGTTTATCCCTTCTAATAGTTTTTTGGTGGAGTTTTTAGGTTTTTCCAAATGTAAGATTTATCACCTGAAAACAAGGATAATTTGACTTCTTTCTTTCCAAGTTTGATGCCTTTTATATCTTTCTCTTGTCTGATTGCTTTACTTAGGACTTCCAGTACTATACTGAATAACAGTAGTGAAAGTGGGCATCCTTGTCTTGTTCTAGATCTTAAAGGAAAGGCTTTCAATTTTTCCCCATTCAGTATGATACTAGCTGTGGGTCTGTCATATATGACTTTTATAGTGTTGAGGTATGTTCCCTGTATATTCAGGGATTTTTTGCGGTTTTTATCATAAAGGGATGTTGAATTTTGTCAGTGCTTTCTCAGCATCAATAGAAATGCTTATATGGTTTTTTTTCTTCACTCTATTAATATGATATATCACATTGATTGATTTCCATATGTCAAACCATTCTTGCATTCCTGGTATAAATCTGAATTGATCAGATGGATGACCTTTTCAACGTGGTCTTGAATTCGTTTTGCTAGTGTTTTGTTGAGGATTTTTTCTTGAGTGTCCATTGGGGATATTGGCCTGCAGTTTTCTTTTTTTGATGTGTCTGTTTCTGATTTTGGAATCAGGGCAATACTGGCCTCATAGATTGAGTTTGGAAGTATCCCTCCTCCTCTGTTTTCCAGAATAGTTTGAGTAGGATTTGTGTTCTTTAAATGCTTGGTAAAATTCAGCAGTGAAACCATTGGGTCTTGGGCTTTTCTTTGCTGGAAGACTTTTTATTACAACTGTGATTTTATTACTTGTTGATCTGTTCAGGTTTTGGATTTCTTTCATGGTTTGATCTTGGTAAGTTGCATGTGTCTAGGAATTTGTCCATTTCTTCTAGGTTTTCCAATTTATTGGCATATAGTTGTTCATTAGAAGTCTCTAATTATCCTTTGAATTTCTGCAGTATCAGTTGTAATGTCTTTTTATCAATACAGCCACTCTGTGTCTTTAGATTGAAGAGTTTAGTTCATTTACATTCAGTGTTATTACTGATAAGTGAGGACTTACTCCTGCCATTCTGTTATCTGTTTTCTGGTTGTTTCGTGATATTCTCTTCTTTCCTTCCTTCCTGTCTTCCTTTTTGTGAAGGTGATTTTCTCTGGTGGTATGTTTTAACTTCTTGCTTCTTATCTTGTGTGTATCTGTTGTATGCTTTTTGGTTTGAGGTTACTTGAGGCTTGTGAGTAATATCTTATAGCCTGTTATTTTAAACTGATGACAGCTTGACATTGATTGCAAAAATAAACACAGAAAACTAATAAAAACTAGATTTCACTTCTTCCCTCTACTTTTAACTTTTTTTTATATTTATGTATTATTATACTATCTGTGTCTTAAAAAGTTGTCATAGTTATTTTTCATTGGTTTGTCTCAAGATATGAGTAGTTTTCACACCACAGTTATAGTGTTAATAATATTCTTTGTTTTTCTGTGTACTTGCTGTTACCAATGAGTTTTGTACCGTCAGATGATTTTTATTGCTCATCGATGTCCTTTTCTTTCAGACTGAAGAACTCCCTTTAACATTTATTATAGAACAGGACTGGTATGGATGAATTCGCTTAGCTTTTGTTTGTCTGGAAACATTTATTTCTCTTTCATGTTTGAAGAATATTTTCACTGGATATGTTATTCTAGGATAAGTTGTTTTTTGTTTTTTGTTTTCTGTCAGCATTTAAAATATATCCTGTCACTCTCCTGACCTGTAAGGTTTCCACTGAGAAGCCTATTGCCAGATGTATTGGAGCTTCATTATGTGTTATTTGTTTCTCTTCTCCTGCTGCTTTTAGGATCCTTTCTTTATCCTTGACCTTAGAGAGTTTGATTATTAAATATCTTGAGATAGTCTTATTTGGGATAAATCTGCTTGGTGTTCTATAATCTTCTTGTGCTTAAATATTGATATCTTTAGGTTTGGGATGTTCTCTATTATTATCACTTTGAATAAACTTTCTACCCTTATCTCTCACTCTACCTCCTCTTTAAGGCCAGTAACTTTTAAATTTGGCCTTTTGAGGCTATTTTCTAGATTTTATAGACATTTGTCATTTCTTTTTTATTATTTTTGTCTCCTCTAACCGTATTTTCAAATAGCCAAATATTCAAGTGTCTTGTAGCTCACTGATTCTTTCTTCTGCATGATCAATTCTGCTGTTAAGATACTCTCATGCATTCTTCAATATGTCAATGCATTTTTCAACTCCAGAATTTCTACTTGATTATTTTTAATTCTTTCAACAGCTTTGTTAAATTTACCTGATAGGATTCTGAATTCCTTCTCTGGGTTACCTTGAATTTTGTTGAGTTTCCTTGAAACAGCTATCTTGAATTCTGTGTCTGAAAGGGCACATATCTCTGTGTCTTCAGGATTGGCCCCTGGTGCCTTGTTATCTATTTTATTTAATTTCTTTGAGGCAGGGTCTCACTGTGTTGTCCAGGCTGGCATGATTGTGGCTCACTGTAGTCTCCACCTCCTGGGCTCAAGTCATCCTCTCACATCAGCCGTCCAAGTAGCTGGTGGCTGGTACTACAGGCACAAACCACCACACACAGCTAATTTTTGTATTTTTGTAGAGACAGCGTTTCACTGTTGCCCAGGCTGTTCTCAAACTCCTGAGCTCAAGTGACATCCAGCCTCAGCCTCCCAAAGTGCTAGGATTATAGGAGTGAGCCACTGTGCTCGGCCCTGGTGCCTTATTTAGTTCGTTTGGTGAGGTCATGTTTTTCTGGATGGTCTTGATTCTTGTGAATGTTCATTGGTGTCCAGACATTGAAAAATTAGGTATTCTTTATAGTCTTTGCAGTGTGGGCTTATTTGTAGCCATCCTTCTTGGAAAAGCTTTCCAGGTATTTGAAGGGACTTGGGTATTGTAATCTAAGTTTTTGGTCACTGCAGCTGTATCTATATTAGGGGACACCCGAAACCCCATAATGCTGTGGTTCTTGCAGACTTGTAGATGTGTGCCACCTTGGTGGTCTTGGATAAGATCTGGAAGAATTCTCTGGAGCATCAGGCAGAGACTCTTGTTCCCTTCCCTTGCTTTCTCCCGAACAACTGGAGTCTCTCTCTTTGTCCTGAGCTTCCTGGAGGTGGGAGAGGGGTGTCACAAGCACCCCTGTGGCCACCATCACTGGGACTGCACTGGGTTAGACCTGAAGTTATGGTACTGCATCTTGCCCAAGGCCCACGGTAACCACTGCCTAGCTACCGTCTATGTTTGCTCAAGGCCCTGGTCCTCTACAGTCAGCGGGTGGCAAAGCCAACCCAGCTTTTGTTCTTCCCTTCAGAGTGGCAAATTCTCCCTGAGTTGGGGTGTGTCCAGAGATGCCATCTGGGAGCCAGGGCCTGGAGCCAGAAACTGTAGGAATCTACCTGTAGCTAAACTGGCACCCAAGCCACAAGACAAAGTCCTTCAAGGCCCAAGATCTCTTCAGTCAGCTTGTGGTGAATGCTGCCATGCCTGGGACTTTCCCTTCAGGGCACTGGACTCCTGTCTGGCCCAGCGAAGGTTCAACAATGCTGTCTAAGAGCCAAGTCCTGCAATCTGGGGCCCCAAGAGCCCACTTAGTACTATACCCAACAGTGGCTGAGGTTGTACCTTGTTTTTTGGTTTTTATGAAGGCACTTTTTTGTGTGGATAGTTGCTTAATTTGGTGTTCCTGTGAGGAGGACAATCAGTGGAGAATTCTGTTCAGCCATCTTGCTCCACCTCCTGTGTATGAATTTCTGTGGCCATATAATTCAAGGTATTTTGGGATTCTTTCTGCTTTTCCGAATATCTGGAAACTTATAAACTGAGGAGAAACGTATTTATCATTTAAAAAATACTATCTTCCTGCCATGTTAAGTGCTATGCAGAACTGGCCGGAATAGAAATTCCTATTCTACTGACTTTCTAGAGTAGAAAATTGGACAGAGTCCCTTACAGTATGTGGTAAATGTGGCATGAATGATAAAAAGAAAATGCTCTAGTATGGAGAGGTTATCACTACTGAATAACAGTCAGAGGACGTGAAGGAGAGCCTGGGCCTTGCAGAATGGGTAGAATTTTGATAGCTGATGACATTCCAGGCAGATATCAGGAAGTTTTAAAACCAAATTAATTTGAGCATGAAGTTTACATTGGAAAGATAAAGCTATATCTTGGCTTTGAATGCCATACTGAGAAGTCTAGTCATTTGACAGATAACAAAATTCAATCACTTTATTGGTTTCAGCTATCCATTTAATCTCCCAAATGTAGTTTTATAAAAACTGTTTGGTATTTTTATGATATGTTTCTCTCTGAAACTGATATATGCATTTGTGTATCTATTACCTTTCTTTGAAGCATTAATAAAACTTATAAACTATGTCAAATCATTCAAAAGGTATTTGCTAGATGGCCTAAAAGGTCACCTCTACCTTTTGTCATTTTTCTAGGTAGAGAATTTTAGGGAGGGAGAAACAGCTACTTATTTCCACTGAAAACTGCCTGTTAGCCTTCCTTCATGAATGTTGTCTAACCTGCTTAAAAAAGAATTTGATGAGACACAGTAATGAAAGAGCTCAAAGTTACATTATTTTGTATAAAGAAAGCAAACAGTATATTTCAAATACTTTCCATGCTTTATTAAAATTATGAACTTTTGAAGGAAGCCTAAATTTATAACAGATATAGCAAATGTTAATTGTTTCAGTACTTGTTTTTTAATATGGCTAAGTAAAGAAAAAAACATGATATTTCACATGTAATATATAAACAAATTATATAGTTCATATTCAAAGTATGATAAATTTGTGCTAACAAGTCAAGAAACTTTAAGGCAGCTTAGTAATGGAAAATAGATGTAATGATGCTTCCAGGTGACCTCTTAAAAACCCGAGTCTTATCTTGTCACTGTCATGTGTAGGCCTCACACATTAACCTCAAAATAAACCATGATTAAGGGCTTCTAGGATCACTTTGATCTTGCTCTTTCAGCCTGATCCAGTGCTATGCAGACCCTTAATCTCCCTTTCCCTATAATCACACTGGACTTTTTTCAGTCCCTTCAAGTAATGTGCTCACTTAGGCCTGGAGGCCTTTGTGTGTCCCATCCCTTTCTCTCAGCCAGGAATATTCTAGTCTCTCCCTTTGGTTGACTGACTTCTATATATTTGTTTCATCTCATTTTAAATAATCAGCTAATCAGAAAGTCTCCCACTCTTCATTCTCCCCTCTCAGAGCACCTCGTAATTTTCTCTGACAGTAGTTTCCACATCATTTTTATTTATGTTTGTTTTTCTCATTAAGCTAAATTCCTTAACAGGAATAGTGTCTACTGGTACAGATTATTTATAAAGTATACATATTCTAAACTTCAATAGTTGTGAAATTACCTTTAAATAGATTGTATCACTTTTTACTGTGTATAGGAGGGCCTGTTTTCCCACAGTCTTACCTCTTTACATAATGTCAATTTTGAAAAAAAACTTATTTTTAAAATCTGTAACTGTTTTTAGTGAGCTCAAATATCTTTTTAGACATTTATTGGCCAATGGCATTTTTTCTGTGTTCCCATTTTTCTGTTGATTTGTAAGAGCTCATCACATATTAAGGATGAGTCTTTGTCATATAAATTATAAATATTTTTTCACAATTTTGTCTGTGTGCTAGATGGCTTCTCTGCCTTGAGTTTTATATCCCTAAAAGCCTTTCTCTACTCTGTGCCCCAGAATGTTCTTCTAAATATCCTGCTCAGTTCTCTTATGCTTTCCAGGCTGTGAACATGCTATTTCACCTGACTAAAACAGTGGTTTCAGCTTCTTAAAAATTTCATGAATATTATAGAATATTGTGATTCCTTAGGAACTACTGGCTCTAAAGAGTCTTCTCTTTAACCCTTTTATGCCTTTTATAATCAGAATTGCTTATTTATCGCATTACTGGACTGAAATTTTAAGACTGACAATTCCTTGTCTTCTCTCCCTGCCCTCTATAGGGATTATGGGGTCCTTACACCTAGCACAGTACTGGCAAATAGTGTGCTGTTTTGTTTGTTTGTTTTTAAATTATTCTATTTTTAAATTTTTATTTATTTATTTAGAGACCAGGTTATGAGACTGGCTAATGTTTGTATTTTTGGTAGAGACGGGGTTTCACCATATTGCCAAAACTGGTCTTAAACTCTGGAACTCAAGTGATCTACCTGCCTTAGCCTCCCAAAGTGCTGGCATTGCAGGCCTGAGCCACTGTGCCCCGCCAGCAGATAGTGTGCTCCTCATAATCAAGTATGGAGTTAATCAATCATGACTGCTCTAGAGTACTCTTATAGGAAAGACCTGGCACTTTGTGACATTTGTAGCCTTTTTTGCTTCCTCTGATTTTTCACTATATTTTAGATAATGAGATAATTGATCTTGATGAGTAAGCCAGAGGAATATAGCCCTGTTCTTTTAGGACCACAAAGTTTGTCTGATCTTTTGTGGACTTTTAAATAATGCTTATTCTTTTTTGTGCACCAAGTAATGAAGTGATGAGAGAGTGAATCTAAAAAGTAAGAAAAAGTTCAGGGTATGGAAATAGCTATTCAGTGACTTTGTATTTTTACTTGTGTTCTTAAGAACCTTTATTCATGTAATGCAAAGTAATTTGTGTTGAAGTTGAACTTGTGAGAAAATATATAGTACTTAATGCATTCTCATTTGGAATATGTGATCTGTAGAAATCGAAATATGTTTATTTATTTTACTGTTTTTATAGGAGGTTCGTAAAGTGAATGAAAGCATCAAATATAATCACCCATTGAGAAAATGTGTTGATACAATACTTAAAAAGGTAATGAAATCATTTTATCTGTTTCCTTTTGAAATACACACTTATATATTATACCAAAAGTACCAGAAAAGTATGAAAACAGCCTATAGCTGAGGTCTTAAACTCATTTTCATAGAAATATTAACCAAATACCTTTTGTACTTTGAATTTTTTTTTAATTACTGCAAGTTTAACACTAATTATTGGCAGTACTTTCTGTTGAAATATGGAGATAGAGGTTGACTAATATATAAGGATTGTCATGACAATGATGGAAATAAACCTTTAAACTGTCATTGTATATGTTCACTAAAGGCATATCTCCTGTAAAAATAAACTAAAGCCTCAGTAATATCTTACAATCAGCTACCTACACGTTATTTTACCAATATTTTCATTAATATATTCATGACATATATCATAAAATGAGTGATGTTAGCATAGGTATTTAGTAAACCATATAGTTAAGGTTTTGATGCATTGGTATTGAATTAGGGGTATTTATATACTTCCAGAAATGGTTATTTGCAGTTCCCCAACTGTCTTCTAAACCCACAGAATGATAGAAATATTTATTTTCCTATATTTTAAATCTGTTATACTGATTCTTGCCTAGTGTTCTGTTTGGCTAAGATAATATTCATTGGAATCACTTTTCTAACTATTTATCTCACATTTGCTACTTTTTGAGAACTCCTAAGAGAGGTTAACTAAGTTGCCCAAGTTCATATAGGTAATAAATGAATAGTAGTATAGAAGATGACTTTAAATTCATGTATTTATTTCTCTGTGCTATGCCTTTCAAAAATTCAGCATCTTGGATTTGTCATGATTTTGCTTCATTCTTTAGCTAGAAAAATAATTTATCCTACTTAGAATAATCCTCTCAAATACTAGTTGCTTCCTGTAGGTAAGTTCCCCTGCCTATAGCCATCTATATCTATCTAGTATATATGAACACAAAGATTAATATTATAGAGGTGAGAAGAAACTCAGTACACCTTTTAAGATATTTTCAAGAAAATATCAGCAGATGAAGTCTAACTAGAGATGACAATAAAGTAGGAAGATGTTTTTGAAAAAATTAGAACTGCTCAAGAATGAAAGATTTTTAATAAAAATAAATTTTTATCTTTTTACAATTAAGATTTTTAAAAGTCTACTTTTTTTTTTTTTTTTTTTTTTTTTTTTTTTTTTTTTTTAGTGCCCTACAGAGTATCAGGAAAAAATGGGGAGAAACATGGATGATTATGAAGATTTTGATGAAAAGCATAATATTTACCCAAGTGAAAAAAGTCTGGTAAAACTGCATAAACAGGTAACTTTGTTAATTGTAAGTATTTTACTTAATGATGATTTTAATTAGACTTATAATCATTGCTCATATAAGAGGAATGTTTAGTGAATGTGTATTGAAACTTCCTTTCATCCTGTCCTTATTATTCTTTGAAATATTTTATCTCTGTGTATACCAGCAGGGGTACTATTGGCATTTGAGGAGGGAGAATTCTTCACTGAGCATAACTGTTACATTATATAAAACTGTTACATCATTTTAGAACCTTAATATTCTCAGCCTGACCCAGTAAATGCCCTAGCACTTTCCCGTTGTTGTGACAATCAAAACATGCTCCCTAGTGGAGAACTGAACCACTGTTGGATCAGAACACTGCCAGGTCTACCCCCATTCTCTTTTTTAGGTGATTTATTCAGTTCAGAGACACCGTCGAACTCAAGTACAATGGCAGATTCTTTTGGAACAAGCATTTTATCTAGAAGATGTAGCAAAAAATGAAACTAGTGCTACTCGTCAGTTTGTTCACACCTTTCAATCTCCAGAGCCAGAAAATCGATTTATCCAATATTTTTATAATCCTACATTTGGTATGTAATTTAATATAAATTTCAAACTGTAATGATGAAAAGTTGTCTGTAGAAAAAAATTATGTGTTTTCACCAATGCAAAATTTTGTACCATGTGATATTAAGTATCTGGTAACATTTCCCCAAAATAACTGTTTTACTTATCATATAACATATAATCATTAGTTTCCACTGTTACTTCACAAATAATAAAAATTCTATAAAAAAATGTATACATCAAGCATATTTTATATAATGCACAATGTATACAATTATGTATTGCTTAATGACTGGGATTACTCTGAGAAATGTGTTGTTAGGCAATTTCATCATTGCATGTGCATCATAGGGTACATACTAAACCTAGATAGATGGTATAGCCCACTACACATGTAGGCAATATGGTATGGCTTATTACTTCTAGGCTACAAACCTATACAGTATGTCACTGTACTGAATAATGTAGGCAGTTGTAGCACAGTGGTAAGTATTTGTGTATATAAACATAGAAAAGATAATAGTAAAAATGCAGTATTGTGATTTTATGGGATCACCATTGTATATGCAGTCCATCATTGACTGGAATGTTGTTATGTGACACATGACTGTACTTAAAATAGTTAGAATTGTAAGTAATTTTACATCACAAGCTTGAGTCTCTTCTTCAGTCTTGACATACTACTGAAATATTCCCCTAAATAGTCCTCTTTGATTATTTACATTTATTAGTCTTATTATAAAACCTATACTCTGTAGTTATCGTTTTTCTCCTTTTTGATAATTTATGGCAGTCCCTTCAAGTGTTGTCAAATTTAGTGTGAAGAAACTTAATGCAAGTACAAAAGTGTCACAGTATTAAAACTTCTATTTACCTTATTTATTCAAATAAATGGTTATATTCACTTGATTCTCCTTTGCATGTTTGGTTTTCAGTATGAAGACTTAATGGCTATAACAAACATCTCAGAAAACTTTAACAAAAATGCTTCGTAATTAAATGAAGGAATGATGTGGTATCTGTTTTCATTCATTCAACAAATATCTGGGTACATTAGTGCTATGTATTGTTGGGTGCTTGGTAGCTTGGTACATATCAATTTAAAAAGACAGAAATTCCTACCCTTGTGGAGTGAGGAAAACAGACAATAAACATAAAGGTGTAAAGATGCTGAATAGGCAGTTGATTATAGAAATTGAAATTCAAGGGAGAAGTCTGAACTACAGATATGAATTAGAGTACCATCAATGTATAGTGAACCATGGGGTCAGGGTAAAATCAATAAAGAAGTATTGAGATAGAGAAAAGAGAAAAGTCTGAGGACCAAGTCTGAGGCACTCCAGAATTTAGAGATTAGGTGGATGAGAAGTAACCGGCAGAAAAGATTAGAAAAGGAGGGGCCAGTGAGACAGGAAAATTAGGACAATGAAGTGTTTTGAGGAAGAGAGTATATAAAGTGCCTTTTCAAATGTTGCACATAGATTAAGGATCATAAATATTAAGACTTCACCATTGGATTTTAGAGAAGTGAGGGGAGAGGATAAAGAAACCTGACTGAAATTTAAAAGAAATAGGAAGAGGAGCAATTGGAGACAGACTAGAAAACTCTTAACAATGTTTTCCTTATAAAAGGTAACAGAGGAAAGGGGTAGTAGCTGACAGAGGATTGGGGGCATAGTCAAGAGAAATTATCACATGTAATTAGTAAATGATATAATAGAATTTGAGGCCAGGCACGGTGGTTCACACCTGTAATCCCAGCACTCTGGGAGGCCGAGGCGGGCAGATCACAAGGTCAAGAGATTGAGACCATCCTGGCCAACATGGTGAAAACCCTTCTCTACTAAAAATACGAAAATTAGCTGGGCGTGGTGGCACATGCCTGTAGTCCCAGCTACTTGGGAGGCTGAGGCAGGAGAATCGCTTGAACCCGGGAGGCGGAGGTTGCAGTGAGCCGAGATTGTGCCACTGCACTCCAGTCTGGCAACAGAGTGAGACTTGGTCTCAAATAAAAGAAAAAAAGAAAAAAATGAGAATTTGATAAGACAATAGAGAATTTCTAGGACAATGTTCCTGACTAGTAGAGATGAGGTAGGAAATAGTGAACAATGAAGAGAATGGTGGAGGTAAGGCACAGATGTAACTAGCTGAGAAGTTGTAGTGGTAGAAACTTGGGAAAATTCTCCTCTGATTGCTTTGTTTTCTCAATGAAATGTGGAGAGTGAGTATAGAAGAGGAGATTTTAGAGATTTGAGGAGGGAAGAGAAGGTGCAAAATAGTTACCTAGCAGAGTGGGCATCGGAGAAGATTGGCGAATTATAGTAGGCTAGGGAGACAGTACTGAGGACCCACTTGAAGCTAGTGATTAAGAATTTAAAGTGAGGCCAGTCAACGAGGTTGGGTGTCTTTCTCCTGCAGTGTGCAGCTGTGTGGATGCAGGCTCAGAGTAGCCAGGGAGTTGTATTTAACTAGGTGTTGTTTAGCTTAACAGGTACAGTGGAGCAAAATGGGGCAAAGTAAGTGTGATACTGTCCTCAAAGACTGGAATCTGAGCTGCATGAGGAAGGAAGGGCATCAAAGTGTTAAATAACAGTAGAAATGTGATAGAATAAATTGATTTTTCGTCCAGCTATGGCCAGTCAGTGGAGTTGAAATACTGTACTAGATGAAGGTATTGTTTGGAGACAAGGATGCTGGAATGCGATTATATGGAAGGGCTGGAGATGCTGATAATAAAAGGTTTAAGCATCACTGTAGCAACAAGTAATTGAGGTAGGATGGAGGGAAAGTTCATTAGAGAGGAGGTCAAGGAAATGAGAGACAAGGGTATTGAAAGGGGAATCATTTATGTGGGTATTGAAATCACCAGGAATTATGATAAGAGGAAAGTTGTAAAGAATTACAGTGAACCAGAAGCTCAACTATTCAATAAATGAAGTAAAAATACAGCTTTTTAATTTATTGAGCTTTCTTTTTTAAATTTTTCTTTATACCTAAATTCAGACTTAAAACCAAAATGGTGCTGAGTGTGGTGGCTTACACCTATAATCCTAACACTTTGGGAGGCTAAGGTGGGTGGATCACGAGGTCAGGAGATCGAGACCATCCTGCCTAACACAGTGAAACACCATCTCTACTAAAAATACAAAATATTAGCTGGGCGTGGTAGCACGCATCTAATAAAAATACAAAAAATTAGCTGGGCGTGGTAGCACGCATCTAATAAAAATACAAAAAATTAGCTGGGCGTGGTGGCACTCGCCTGTAGTTCCAGCTATTTGGGAGGCTGAAGCAGGAGAATTGCTTGAACCCTGGAGTCAGAGGTTGCAGTGAGCCGAGATCACACCACTGCACTCCAGCCTGGGCAACAGAGCAAGACTGTCTCAAAACAAAATAAGATAAAACAAAACAGTACAAAATATTCCCATATACCCTTCAACTAGGCTCTCCAATGTTAACATTTTGCCATATTGATTTGCTTTATCTGTATGTATTTTTTCTTACTATTTTAGAGTTGTATCCAGACATGATGCCTCCTTGTTCCTAAATGTTTCTGTGTATACTTTCTAAAAATAAAGATATTTTCCTACATAGGCAAATACAGCCATCAAAATAAAAAATTAATATTTATACTGTACTATTATTTACAGACCTTATTCAGATTTTGCTATAATTATCCCAATAATATTTTTTGTAAAAAATCCCAGATCATGCATCGTATTCAGTTGTTATGTCTCCTTAGTTTTCTCTCATCTGACACAGTTTCTCAGTCTTTGTGTTTTATGATATATCAGAAAATGTTTTTGGGGGTATAGGCCAGTTTTTTGTTGAATGTCCCTGAATTTGATGTTTCTTTAAAATTAGATGCAGGTTCTGCATTTTTCATAAGAATACCACAGCAGCAATGTCATGTTCCTATCAGTACATCACAACAGGAGGCACACGATGTCAGTTTGTCCCATCATGGGTGATCATCTGGTTAGGGTGGTATCTGCCTGGTTTCTCTGCCATTAAATTGTTGTTTTTCTCTTTGAAATTAAGTATCTTATTGGGAGATATTTTGAAACAATGTAAATACCCCATAACTCTTTTATAGTTTTCCTAATCATTTTTTTCTTTTATCTTCTAGAATGGTACTGGGAATGTCTTTTGCGACCATGGTTTTACAAGATACTTGCTGTGGTTCTGTCCATCTTCTCCGTGATTGTTGTGTGGTCAGAGTGCACATTCTTTAGCACTACTCCTGTCTTATCCCTCTTTGCGGTCTTCATACAGCTGGCAGAAAAAACATATAATTATATTTATATCGAGGTTAGTTTATTTTGTGTCTGTCGTAAATAGATGTCACTTCGTAGTATAATCCTTAACTATTTCCTCCATGTATTTCTTCTAGTAAAAATGAAAGCCATGAAGTTTTCTGCAGTGTTGTTATTCATACTTCCAGAAATGTGCTTCATTATTTTACCCACGCTATAGAAACTAATAACTATTTGAGGAGAGATGAAAAGTTGCAAGGTAGTGCAAAAATCTGAGAATCTTTTTTTTTTTTTTTTTGGAGGCAGAATGTTGCTCTGTCACCCAAGTTGGAGTGTGGTGGCGTGAACATGGCTCACTGCAGCCTCGATTTTCCAGGCTCAAGAGATCCTCTCACTTTAGCCTCCCAAGTAGCTGGGCCTACAGCCATGCACCACCATCCCCTGCTAATTTTTGTATTTTTTTGTAGAGTCAGGGTTTGCCATGTTGCCCAGGCTGGTCTGGAACTCTTGCACTCAAGTGATCCTCCTGCTTCAGCCTCCCAAAGTGCTGGGATTATAGACGTGAACCATCACACTTGGCCCTGGGAATACTTTGATTATATTTATGCCAGTAAAGCTACATAACTTGTAGGCCTCATGTGAGGAGTTGCCAAGGGAATGGGAAAACATGCTCACATTAGAAGGTAGATTCGAAACTTTTGGATCTAGGATGTTAAACAGTTTGAAATGTAGGTGTTTTCATAATCTTAATGGGTGATTTAAAAATTCTCTATTACTGTATTTCAATTATAGAGCATCAATAAATGTTAGAAATGGAGGCTAGACTGGGCGTGGTGGCTGTAATCCCAGCTCTTTGGGAGGCAGAGGTGGGTGGATCTTTGAGACCAGCATGGCAAACGTGGTGAAACTCTGTCTCTACTAAAAATACAAAAATTAGCCGGGTATGGTGGCACATGCCTGTAATCCCAGCTACTCAGGAGGCTGAGGCAGGAGAATCACTTGAACCCAGAAGGTAGAGGTTTCAGTGAGCCGAGTTTGCACCACTGCACTGCAGCCTGGGCTACAGGGCTGAGACTCCGTCTCAAAAAAAAAGAAAAAAAAAAAATGAAGGATAATGCTTGTAATTGTTAAGTGCTAAAGTCTGTTTGTTTTAAACAAACTGCTTTGTTTTTGTTTTTTTCCAGATTGCTTGCTTCCTTTCCATCTTCTTCCTGAGTATCTGTGTTTATTCTACTGTGTTCAGGATTCGTGTATTTAACTATTATTACTTGGCTTCACATCACCAGACTGATGCTTATAGCCTTCTTTTCAGTGGCATGTAAGTTGGATTATGTTTAGAAACAAGAGAAATGTCATCAATGAGTGTATTCTTATAGATCTTTAATTTTTGCTTACAGGTGTTCCGCTAACATCTGTATTTCCATCAGCTAATTGATTAGGTTTAAATATTAAATTGATGTTTGTTGATTGCCAGCTAACTCCTGCTTGAGTTTTAAGGTTAAAGTAGGTGTGCTGGGTTAGGCTAGAAGGCAGAAGAAACATACTTAGTGAGCCTGGATTTACCAACCAGAGATTAGCAAGTAGTAGAAACAATGGAGAGTTTAGAGACTAAGTCAGACCTAGCTGGTGTCCTAAGATTCAGTGGTCTGTCACTGAGTTGAGGAGGACTGAGAAAACCAACAAGAACAATTTTCCTGAGGAATTTAGAGAGGATTTAGAGAGATATCTTCAAGTTGGGTGAGATTGTACAATCTATTAGTTGTTCTTATTGTTAAATGAGGTATTTATAAAGGATGAACTTAGATAATTTTGTAGAGGAGTTGACATCTAAAGTATTTTTAAGCATCTTTTTTGTTGTTTTTCAAATTATGGACTCACAGGAAGTTGCAAATATAGTATAAAAAGTCCTATGTAACCTTCACTCTACCCCCAGTGATATCAAAACCGGGAAATGAGAGTAAAACATTACTGTTAACTATATACTACAGACTTTAGTTCTCACCATTTTTTTAATCCTTTATTCATTTGTGTGTGTGTGTGTGTATGGATTCCTGTAGGCACCAACACAATCAAGATTCAGAACAGTTCTGTCACCACAAAAGAATTCTCTCATATTATGTTTTTTTTTTATTCATACCCACACTGTATTCTCCCCAGCCCCAATTATCCAAGTGGGTTTGTAAGGCATTCTTTTTATTTGGACAGAATTGAACAACTTTATGTCTGTGCTTGTCAGAATGACATATGTTGATACAACTTCAGTTCTTTTATGTACTGAATACAATTCACCTTGAGGATGTTACTGTCCTTGTCATGCTGTGAGATGGATTTTACAGATGACTTAGTTGTAGGAGATGCATGGAAAGGCACTCCACAATTTGTGGGGATAAAGCAATGGCAGAAACCATAAAAGCAAGGAGTTTGAGGCTGTAGTCATGTAGGCATTGGTGTGGCAATCTTCAGAATACCTCCCAAGTAAGTGAGGGCAGGTCACATTAAGAATTCAATGTATATATAAAGCAAATAGATGAAAATTTTAGCTATAATTATCTGAAATGTTTTTAATACATCTCAGTATAATATAAAATGTATTTTGCTGCTTTACTTTTTATATACATATTTTTAAATGTTTGTTGCAGGCTATTTTGCCGTTTGACACCTCCTTTATGTCTTAATTTCTTGGGTTTGACCCATATGGATTCATCTATCTCTCACAAGAATACTCAGCCAACTGCTTACACATCTGTAAGTATGGTCAGAAAATGGAATTCCTTAGTTTCACTATGTATATGAGTTGCTGTTATTGTGAAATTTCTTTTAATGCCAGCAGAAAAGTTCTATAGTGTTACTGGTAAAATTTTCTCTTAAAGATTGTATATGTATTACTATTGACTAGATAAAAGTGATTTTGCTTCTTTTATGATAAAAATGTTTTTTGGTTCATATAGGTTGTCTAACTGAGCAGTATCAAAAGAACTGACCTATACTAATATTAACTTTATATTTATAGTCAATGTATGTGATAATTTTGAGTAATAATTACATTAATTTTCCTTAAGAGAAAACCTCAATAAAAAGCAGATTTTAAAAAATAAGTCCATTTACTGCTTTTCTTCTACTTTTTAAAAAGTTCAAATGGATTGGCATGACTGGTTATAGGCAAATTTTCTAATGAAGGAAAGGAATGGAAATTATAGAGCTATTCCAATTTAACTTACTTTTTTCTTGCTCTTCAGATTATGGGTTCCATGAAAGTTTTATCCTTTATTGCAGATGGATTCTATATATATTATCCTATGTTGGTGGTAATTCTCTGCATTGCTACTTATTTTAGGTAAGAAACTTAACATTATTTTTTCTTTTGCTCTTAAATCTGGATATCCTTTCTCTTTAAAACTCTGTTCAATGTTTACTGATTGAGTTTCAATTTGTTTTATTGTGGCTTTGGAGAAGCTGGGGATAGTTCAAAGGAACTACTCGAGTGATCAGGTGCTATTCTCCCTCTAAAAAATTTAAAGAAGAAAGAGGTAGAGTTATTATTCTATTATAATAAATAATATTATTTTAACATTATTCTATTTAGGCTAAAAAATGATAGGATTAATTACAGAGTGTTAACTCTTAAGTCCTGGCCTTTGACACTGACAGCTAGCATAGCCTGCAAAACACCCTTCTGTCCAGCTTTTTTCTAATGACATAAATTAGCCTTGGAGCTTTCCAATCATTATTGCTGGGTGTCTAGATGCTTCAGACCATGGCCAGAACAAAGGGTCAGTTGAGGACCAATTGTAATCAAGCTATACATTAAGACTAGAGGAGAAATTTTCTCCTGTGTCAGAAAGCACATGGAATGCTCTTTTCATGGAATTAGAATGAATGGTAGAATCTAGGCAGGAGTGAGATTCAAAAGGGTTTAAAGGATAGGTGTACTTGGCTTCTAGCGTCTGTCTTTCCTTCTTTTTATATGTCAGGCCTCCTCATCCTGTACTCTGCCCTCTTTCATTGCTTAAGTGCTCCATGACATACCCAAAATACCACTTTTTCAAAAACACTTAAAAATGTTCATTGCTTACTCTTCTGAGAAAAATAAATTTTATCTACTTACTTTATTTAAATCTTCCAATACCATTTTATAGTTGTTACAGATAATATCTACTAACATTACAGTAATGAGTAAACAGATATTGTTTAAAATACATTCTCTATTGAACTTTTAAAAATATATTTTACTTTCTCATAAGTAAAATAACTAAAAGATTATAACTTCAAATTGTAGCAGGACGAGCCGCAGACAAGAACCCCTCAGACACCGAGTTGTAGAAGGAAAGGGCTTTATTCAGCTGGGAGCATCGGTGGGCTCACGTCTCCAAAAACCGAGCTCCCCGAGTGAGCAATTCTTGTCCCTTTTAAGGGCTTACAACTCTAAGGGGATCTGCGTGAGGGTTGTGATGACTGAACAAGCAGGGAGTACGTGACTGGGGGCTGTACGCACTGAACGGAACAGAACAGGACAGGGATTTTCACGATGCTTTTCCATACAATGTCTGAAATCTATAGATAACACAAGCAGTTAGGCCAGGGGCTGATGTTTAACTACCAGTCCCAGGGCGTGGTGCTGGGCTATCTGCCAGTGGATTCCATTTCTGCCCTTTAGTTTTTACTTCTTCTTTCTTTATAGGCAGAAATAGGGCATAAGACAATATGAGGGGTGTTCTCCTCCCTTAAAATAATACTTTTAATATGAACTGATAGCGAATCTAATATTTTGAGTGTTTTCTTTAGGTGGAGAAGACAGTAACAGATCTACAGTGTGAAAATGATGTATTAAAAGAAGAGTCTAGTCACACTTTGTGTGCCTAAAACTATGTTTTTATTATGTGCTTAATCATTTGAAAAGTTAATAAAGTGGAACATTAAGAACTTGTAATATATAAATTTTTTTAATGTTAGCAGTTATGTTGGCAAGATTAGCATTTCTTCTTACCTTGTTAGATGGTTATATGGATCAAGTGATATGGGGCAGAATAATGCTCTGTCAACTATAAAATCTTAGCTATAAGGAATCACTATGTCTAGAGAAAGGAAAATTGTTAAACTTAAATATAATCATTAAAAGTGTCTTTCTAATCAGGATAAACTTTGAGTGCCATTTTGTCTTTAAGGGGAAAAAAAGTTAATTTTCAGATTAACTCACAGAATAGATGTTCTGTTATAGAACACCCGAAGCAATGCCTTACTGACATTTCAATGATAGGTTGACTTGATAAGTTCATTTTCATTTGAAATGCTGCCAGAATTAGTCTAATTCCCATGCTATGAGCAATGCAGCCACACCCAGAGTGAATATTCAGACTTACCTGCCTAGAGAGCGTAATGTTGTTTCCTGACACTTTCCACAAAGATAAAACCTTCCCAGAGACAGTGATCTAATTCTGAGCTTCTCATCCTGGAGTATAGTACTCTCACAAGGATAGGAAGATGGTAAGGAAATGTTTGAAGTCAGAGAATTAACATAATCATCTGCAAAACCCCAATTTTACCCAATGGTAATACATAATAAACATTTTTTATATGAATGAAACAAGTAGATATGTTATGGATTAGCTAGATATTTACACATTTTTCCTGCAAAATGGAATGGAGAGCTTCACTTTTTCTAAATTGCTTTCCTGTTTTCCCTTCGTCTCTCTCTCTCTCTCTCTCTCTCCTTCACCACTTTCTCTTCCCTTTTCCTCCCTCTCTGTGTAGAAGTACATCATTGAAAAAGTTTGAGAACTAATATAATAAAAGAACTGCTTGGTTTTTGTTTTGTCTGGGATTTAAATTCTAAGTCTGTCATTTATTAAGGGATCTTTAGCAAAGTATTTAACCTCTTAGGCCTGTTTTCTTACCTGTAAAGTGATATTTATCTCTTAGAATGATAGTAAAAATTAAATGAGAAGGCATCTGTAAATTATCTGATGTATGGTTGGATCTTAAACAAATATTAATCCTGCCTATTCACCTATCGTTTCCTTCCTTGTGTTCCATATTTTCAGTATTCTCATAGAATACTGAAGTAGGCTTCAGATAAGAGATACAGGAATCAATTTGTAGTATATAAAAGCTATTTAAATAGTTAACTAGATCAGAGGGAAAAAATTGCTCTTACATTATTATAGTTATCATTTTACCATCTTGGTGTAATTGTTTTCTGAAGGTATGCTGATAACTTGACTTAATTGACATCTATAAGAAACCTGAATATAGTGCATACCCTAATCAGTGAAGTACAGGGCATACACTTCTTAGAAAGGGAGATAAGTGGTACTTCTTGAAGCATGTCAGATGTGACTATAGATAACTATATGATAACAGATAATGAAGCATAGTCTTCTTTTGGAGTGACAATGCTAAAGAACAATTCATCTAAATATTTACAATGTGAAATAATGCTTGTCTTTTTTAAAAACCTGCTTTTATTAGTTTGGGAACCCGTTGTTTGAATCTGCTTGGTTTCCAGCAGTTTATGGGAGATGATGATATGACATCAGACTTAGTTAATGAAGGAAAAGAATTAATCAGAAAAGGTAAGATTTGTCTTTTAAAATAAATGAAGGGCAAATACTAAATGCTAAGACTCAGCATACAAAATTAATATTTGTATAGTTTGTGAATAATTTTTAATCTATCCTAAGAAATTATCAATTAATGCAAATTTATAGCTAAAAATGTACATGTAGCCTTCCTAGCAAAAATAATTTGAAAACATAAATAATTGTTTTATCTGTCTTTAAGAAATTCTGAAGCTTAAATTATTAGTATGTCTGCAGCTAGATAACACCCTTGTTTGGTCTTGGAATCATTTTCATGTTTACCTTGAAACATAATTGCCAAACTCTGTACAGTTATAAAGCTCATTAATTTAAAGAATCGTCAGTTTGATACTCCATGGGAAATCATTCAAGCAAAGGCTACTTTTTTAGAATGTGATGATCATTAACAGCCTGTTACAATACATGGCACTCTGGTAGAATCAAATCACAAAACTGAGTGTATTAAATTTACTGATGTTCAAAGTGATGGTAGCATGGAGGGAAAAAAAGTTGACTTTTGGGACATTGGTTCTTAGACATTCTCCCTACTTGAATCTGGGGCTTTTGTGTGATTATGGGTTGAATGTAAGCCAAAATATATTGCAGCTCCAAAGTAAGTTAGTGTAGCCTTCACATGCTCTCCTATTAGACCTTATATGGCATAGCACATCCAGTCCTGGGTAAGATTTTTAAGAATAAGACTGATAAATTAGAAGGTATTTAGAGAAGGACAGCTAGAATTATGAGTCTGTAGAGCATATCCTGTGGGAAAAAAGTGAAAACATCATGTCTGTAAGCTAAAGAGAGTAACAAAGAAAACCACTCGTACAGAAAGAAGAGAAATATGAACTTAACTTAGAAGATAGGAATGAAAGAGAATAGAATTTACAGAGAAACAAATTTCAGGTCATTGTGAGAAAGAACTCTTTGTTCACTAAAGTTATTTAAACAGAGACTACAGGGCCATCTGCAACAAAAATACGGAAGGCATTCACTATTGAGTGAGGTAACCTCTCAAATTCTTTCCAGCAATAACCTATAACATTTGATTTTGTGATAATTTAAAAGAAATATCAGTCATAGCCCAATATCTTTACTTCAGTTACACTTTGTCTAATTAAACCATGTTATGCCATATTTAAGATCATTTTTCTGTCTTTAGAGAAGAGAAAAAGGCAAAGGCAAGAAGAAGGTGAAAATCGAAGAAGAGTAAGTACAGTGTTAATTTCTGTAATCTGAAGATTAATTTGAAATATTTCTTAAGAATCTTACTAATTTGGAATAATTAGCTAAAGACAAAAAAAAGTGGGAAAATGTTATAAGATATTTTTAAAGAAAGGGAATTTTAATACTTTCAGGTATATACACTAAGTATCCTGACAGACCTGTTCTAAAAGTCATTAGTAATACATTACTTCATGTTTGGCATTGAGCAGCTTCTTGCCTAAAGTAGGTGCTCCATGAATATTTGTTGAATGAATGAATAAATAAATTTGTGTGTTCTTGCTATTAAAGTGGTTTTAATTGCTTTAAAATTGTTTCTCTTTTTTTTGGTGCTGTGATACTAATTTTATCCTCCTTAATTTTTCTTTAAGCCTCCATTTTCTGAGGCAAACTAACCTCCTAGAAAGTGAAAAGGCAAAAAATGAGTAAAATCTAATTATAATTACCACATATTTTTAACAAATAGGTGTATATACTGGCAAAGCAAAGACTAACTAATAGTTGTCTTTGTGTATCTTCATATATGTGTATCTTCTTTATTTTAGAAGGCAGAACTAGAACCAAAGAGTAGAAGTTACTAGAGATAGATTTTTCTTCTCTATGAGAATTTCTAAATTACACGATTTACCAGAATTGCAATAGGCTTCTCAGACGTAGAAAATTACATGCTATCTAGTCAGAGAGCCAAAAAGCATCTGACAAGGATGTTTTAGAATGAGACCCTGCACTGCATGGAAAGTTGCATTAGGTGACTTCTAATGTCCCTTTCAATTCTAAGAATTTAATGAGTAGAATCCAGTTAATATAGTTTTACTACATTTAAGATGACTCACAGTGCTGCGTGAGTCATAGACTAATTATGTTTGTATACAGCTTTAGCTGTTGACTTTTTAGCTCTCTAATATTTGTAGTTTGAGTGAAAAAAAATTTTGTTAACATCTATTAGTCATTATGGGTTCTTATAACTTTTGCATGGTCTAAGTAAGCTTGTAGTAATATTGTTTTACATTTTAGATAGATGAATAGCAATCAAAGTTAGCAAAAATGTCTCTGTCATTTGTAGAAGTTAAAATTTATAGAGACTGTGACTTCAATAAATCATATAAAAATAAAAACATTGACCTATGATTATAATTATATTGATTACTAATGAATTTCTGATGAAAATAAATTATATTACATTGCATATGTAATCTCTTGACATTAATGGATTATTTTCTGTTCTCTTATTATGTTCTCTTATTGTATTTTTATTTTTGCTTCTTTTCTAGGAATGGAAAGAACGTTATGGACACAATAGAGAAGATTCCACTAGGAACAGAAATATTCATACTGACCCCAAAGAGTCAAACTTCTCAGATGTTAATACCAACCGTTGTAAGTAGTTTATCTTCTAGTTGACTTGGAAATTGTTTCTTTATGCTTGCTTGCATAAAGATTGAGTGTTAGAATACTCATCCAGAAATGCCTTTGTAGAATTACGAATGTGTATTTGCAGTGACTTTTTTTTTTTTTTCCTCGCACTCCTCAGTATATAGAAGGAAGGGGAAGCTCAAATATGTACTCTGGTAGGGAAATGAGAAACTGGGGCATCAAATAAATAGTTTTAAGTATACTAACCCTAAATAATGTAAGCACTTATCCCAGGTATGTTCTAGGCAGGTGTTTATTTCTACTATTTACCTTGATGATTTTCTTTCCTATTAATTGATGTAGGTTATTTGATCATTTTTATAATAATTTATTGACTGACCCATATAAGTTAGGCATATTCCCAGGTATACAGCAATACAAAGAAGGTATGCTTCTTGTCCTCAGGATGCTCATAATTGAGTGAGGGACTGATACCAGACAGAAGCCATCTGCCACCAGGTTGGGTTTGGAAACCTTCCTGTGTCACTGACCCACACTGACACGAGGCAGAAGCTATTTAGGAGGTGCTAGGAAACCAATTTTTCCTAGAACCTTGAGCTGAATAGAAGAAAGAGGTTGTTTCTGGAGAGATGTAAGATTGCTGAGGCTTCATTGCACAGAGGATGGAGGAGAAAAACTGAGCACTCTCACCCACTCAGCTGCAAGTTTCACACTGAGTACCAAGCAATAGTAGTCAATTGTTGGAGGAGGAATAGAAACATGGAGAAGACTCCCTCTGTTTCATATCCATATCCATGCAAGAACTACTGAAATCTGAGAGTGGAAAAAGAATACTGAGAGAAACCATCTGACACTTGAGGCCCTACTAAGTACAAGGTCATAGGATTTCATTACTAGAGAAATGTGAAGTCTGTAGGGACTTAAGGAAACTAAAGCAACAACCAAATCCAAACTCAGATCAACTATAGGTTGAGTGCAGACCTCAACAGTGATGATCTAATGGAAGAGGTGTGCCCATTCCGGGCATAAAACTATGATTTCTTTCCATCTTTTCCTTCTTTTACACATAATGTCTGGCTTTTAACCCAAAATTATGAGATATACAAGAAAGTAAGATAATATAAGCCATTTTCAAAACATAAAATAGTGAATATACCAGACCCAGAGGTGGCTCAAATGTTGAAATTATCAGACAGTGCAGTGACTTTAAAATAACCTATTGGTATGTTAAATGATCTGATGGAAAGCTTGGACAATGTGCATGAACAGATAGGATAGAATTTCACCGGAGAGATGGAAACCATACAAAAGAGCTAAATAGAAATGCTAAAAATATTTTAATTAGGCTGTGTATGATATTGTAGATTTCTCATGACAGCTCTGATGGAAGGATGCACACCTGATGCAGAAGGAATTCAGCTTGGGGAATGGAAAAAGAGGGCCTATCTTAGGAAAGAGTTTTTATAATGAAGAAATATTTCTGTAATAAGGACATGTCTAGCTGAGTATTTAAGAATGAATAGTACTTAGCCAGGTGAAGGGTATTTTAATTAGAAGGGAGACTAAGTGCAGGACATTGTGGCATGAGAGAACCTTTGGGAAAATGTATGTTTTTCTCTGTAACTAAAGCCTAAGCATGGTGAGGCTAATAAGAGAGGGGGCCACAGAGGTAGTTGAGGAACAGATATTGTCATTCTCCAGTGTTTGGATTTGGGGCCGGGCACTGTGGCTCATGCCTGTGAGGCCGAGGTGGGTAGATCACCTGAGGTTAGGAGTTCGAGGCCAACATGGCCAACATGGTGAAACGCCGTCTCTACTAAAAATACAAAAAGTAGCTGGGCATGGTGGTACGCACCTGTAATCCCAGCTACTCAGGAGGCTGAAATGGGAGAATTGCTTGAACCCAGGAGGCGGAAGTTGTAGTGAGCCAAGATCATGTCACTGAACTCCAACCTGGGCAACAGAGCAAGACTCCATCTCAAAAACAAAAGAAAAAAAAGTTTGGATTTTGACCTAAAGGTAAGGTTTCAATCTGAGAAGAAGTATGATAAGATTTTTGGTTTAGAAAGATGAATTTAATGGCAGTATAAGCATAATTCTTAGGGAAGTGAGATGTAGAAACCATTTCAGAGACTGTTGGGTAATGCAGTCAAGAAATAATTAGGGCCTAAAATAAGGCAGTTGTCCTGGAGATGAAAAGAAAAGGATTTATTTGAAGGACTTTAGGGTAGAATAAATAGGAAAGGGCTGAAGCTTTAGTTAAAACTGGAAAATAGGATTCTGTAAAGGGATTTGGACGCTTGCTTACCACAGAGTAGAAGGAAGTTTACAGAATGGAAAAATCTGGCAAGACAGGAGAATGCTTAAGAGAGGAGGAATCACAAAGCCATAGGATGATGAATTAGAGAGAATCTAGCATGTATTGGGCAATTGCAATTTGCTGAATGAGTGACAGAAAAGATGAAGAGACTTGCATTTAGGACAAAGTCCAAGCTTACAAAAATGTAAATATAATTGGCTTGCATTAAGTTTTCAGAAAGAACTATATCATAAAGCTGTTGTAAATTTACTTGGACTCCTCTGAACAACATTGTGAAAATTTGGTTTGTTTATAAAGAAATCCCTCTCCACATAGAGAAAGGAAAGTTAGTTTTCTTTATCTACTGTCTGGTATGATAATCATTAGCCACATGCAGCTATTGAGCACTTGGAACATGTTGAAATGATAATATTTTGGATATATTGTGTTTAAATATATTAAAATTAATTTCACTTGTTTCTTTTTACTTTTTAATATAGCTACTAGAAAATTTCTAATTAAATATCGGCTTGCATTCTCTTTCTATTGGCTAGTGCTACCCATACTCTTGCCTTACGGTAAAAAGACTCACACCTTTTTTTTTTTTTTTTTTTGAGACGGAGTCTTGCTCTGTCGCCCAGGCTGGAGTGCAGTTTTTTTAAGAATTTGAGCTGATTACACCTTAAAGTCCTAGCCAAGAAATGAGGTTTACTGTAAAACTAACTCAAACTACTTTTGTTAATGAACAGTTTCACCATTGTGATACCGTAGTTAAATGTTAATTCTGAGTTACACTAATGAAATGTTTGCACTGTATCTGCTTCTGAGCTTAGAGAGCTTCTTAGCTAACTATAAGGCTAGAGAACTTTTCCTTGCTATATTCTATTATACTGCTTATAATTTTAATCTGATTTTAAGGAACTATGTAGTTATCTTTTCTTATGTTCTTTATCTTCACAATGAAAATTCAGATTCCTTGGAATTTTGATTTTTCTTTCTGTACCTCCATAGACTGTGACCCATAAATTAATAGACAATAGGGAAGTAGACATTTTTTCCCACTTCCTTTGCAGCTGCATTCAAATATACCAGGGCTAATAACAGAACTGAAAGGGACCGGATAGAACTTCTCCAAGATGCAGAACCTTTGGATTTTAATGCAGAAACATTCACTGATGATCCTCTTGAATCTGAATCAGGAAGGTAAGTTCTGGATGTGACATTTTAGCTCTAGCATTCCTCTACAATTTTAATAATACATTGACTTGACAAGGTTGAAAATAAGTAAGTAAAGGTAAAAGTAAACAAGTGATAAGTAAAGGAAAATGTTCATTTTCACTAATAATAAAAAATGAAGTAACTTTTGATACCTTTTTAGACTTTCTAATGCTTTTATATTTTAAAAATTATATCATCCAGTAATGGTAACTAAAATTGTTATCTTCATACAATACTAGTGGAATTACAAATAAGAAAGAATAATTGAAATATATAGCAAAGGATCACAACAATATTTATATGCCTGTTTCTGATTGTCCTATTTGTGAAATTTATCATATTTAGTAACTGCTGCATAGCAGTGTCTAGACGCCAGACACTATTCTAAGCCCTTTAACAAAAATATTGTAATTGTATGGTTGCAAATTCAGTTGGATTTAAATCCAGAGAGGCTCAGTAAGCTGCCTAGAGTCACACAACTTGTAAATGGCAAGTCAGGCATTCAAATTCCAGTATTCTGGCTAGAGTCTGTACTTTTAGCCATTATCCTATGAGGACATAATTAAATAAAAAGCAAAATATCATGTGCACAAAAATGTTTACTACAGTATTGCCTCTATGCAGTAAAAACCTAGGTTATATTTATATGCAACAATTGAGAGTGGTTACTGAATTGATTAATCTCCCAGATGTGTCTTAATCCCCCGCCCCTTCTTTTTACATCTCTCACTCTGTCATGCATATATACTAGGGTCTAAAACAGTTGCTGGTTGATTTATAATTAAGTCCTTTTGGATAATATACTTGGAGGGTAAGTTTCTGCTTTCAGCTACTGACTAGATTTTACAGTACTTACAAATTAGATGGCCACCCCCTTTTAATGTATTCTTGTTTTCTTCTCTTCCTTTATTATTTTTGATGCCTCAGATCATTTCTTTATGTTCCCTTTTTAGGTATCAGCCTGGTGGACGATATCTCTCGATGTCTCGCAGTGATATATTTAATGATGTTTAAAGTCTGAAAAAGTTTGTGGGACCACTAACCAAGGTCGACACATCAGTTCAGTCTTGATGAACATCTGTGTACCCTAGAATTTCCTCTATACTCAGTGAAAAGTGTCAAGATAACAAAAAAGACACTGAGAATTAATTGTATCTTAGGAATAATAGTTTAATGTGCATTGAATAGAGTATCACCTTTTCCAACAAGATTTATTACATATCGTTTCCTAAGCATCTGCCTTAGAAGTACAGTTACAGTGGAAGGATTTTAAAAAAGATGAACATATGTTAAGAACATACAGTTCAGTTTGTTTCAGATTAATTTTTTTTTCAGGAGAGTTATTTTAAAGATTCAAGGAAGCCATAAGTCATACTAAATAACATTATGTACAGTTTGATTATTGTGACTTACATTTTTGTTACTTCTAAAAAATATATTCAACCTGTATTTCCCAAAGAAATGTAAGTGAATGGAGACCTCAAATAATAACTGTATTCATAAAACTCGTGTCTTAAAACAAGGCTTACTTCTAGACATAATTGAATGTAAAAAGTGCTTTTTCAAATCTGTTTGCAAACTAGTGGGGATTTTTGCATGTATAAGATTAAGATTATACTTCAACTGATGCGTGTCTGTGTATTTAGCATGTGTACTGTAATCAGGTGATAATAGTATTCCTTCAGTCTTTGTAGTAACTGGATTTTTTTATGCTTCTGGTATTGCTTTATAAAAGATTTTCATTTCAGAAAACTATGTTCACATTTATCATTTAACCTATTGATTTAAATGTTGATCATGCCATTCAAGGATAAATCCTAGGCGTTAATGGAAAATAGTGTTTTTTTCTTTTTAGTAGTCGAAGAATCCAACAAAATCCTTTAATATTTAAAGGTACCTGTTCATACTTTTTGAGAAAAAAATTGGTTATTCAAAGGTAAAAAGTGAGTCAATTTACTGTTATTACTGATACATTTTGATTTATAGAAAACCGAACTATATTAGAATGGAAATGTGTAATAACTTGTTGGTTAAACATTCTTACTAAATAGATTGTTTTAACCTTTGTGTTTAAGCTAAATTTATGTATTATATTTTAAAGCACTAGTGTTTTATTGAAAAGTGAACATATTTGATCGCAGCATGCTTGCAGAGAGTTTTCTTATGTCCCTAGAATATTTGCAACTCTTACTGAATCCATGCTACATTGGGTGACCATACTTCAGCTTGCCTAATACAGTCTCAGTGTAACACCTCGTATCCTGTTTATTACTAGTGATTACTTTCACCCTCAAGTATCCCAGTTTGAAAATGAATTATATGGTTCCCCTAACTTGAAGTTAATCTTTCCCCAAGACATAAATTTAAAATTTTTTTTCTTTTTAATGAATATTATCATGTAAGTTTTTTAAAAACACAGCTCTATGCAGATATTGAAAGTAATAGAGCATCATCATCATTATCTGAAAATTTTGATCTTTGGGTTTTTATGATCTTTGAGATTAGATTCTTTTTAAACTAATTATCAGTGGATAGACTTGCTCTGAATTGAAGGTCATATAGACTACACTGAAGAACACATACGTACAGTCTTGTGAAGTGTGACCAGAGAGCAATAAGCCAGGAGCAGAGATACTTTGATGCTCTTTGTAATTTCATGATTGACTAATTGAATACCTTGGGCAAATCACGTAGCTCTTCAGTGCCTCAAGTGCTTCATTTTGCACCTTCATTTGCAGAATGCAGACGATACTTGCTATTTACCAGCTGATCTACCTTACAAAGCTATTGTGAGGAAGTTGAGTTGGTGTTTACGTACTGGAGTTTATAACTGTGCTATTTTTCCTAGTGATACTTGAAGGTATTGGATGGGGAAAATGGTCATCCAAGAAAGGGGTCCAGTTTCTTCTTATTACAGAAAAGCTTACAAGTCCCTAAAGCAAAAATGCTTTTTGGACTAATTCATCAAAAGTCCTGTGAAACTAGTGTTGTTTTATTTAGTCTTTGGGTTTACTTTGAAATAATTTCTTAAATATAATGTTTCTCTTCAGGTTTTGTAATGAAATTAAAATGCTGTTGTTGAAACAGAAGCAGAAAAGAAAAGAAATTAGCCAATTACTTTTATAACTAACGTTTATAATGCCCTAAGATAAATTGGTAGGAATGTATAAGGTAATGTTACCACTTTTCTTTAGTATTAAATTTTTTATGGTTATAATAATTGAAGTATATACATGCATACACTTCACAAACAGTATAGATTCCTTTATGACTTTCAAGTTCTATTTAAAATAATATTTGGTTGTTTCAGTGATTCAGAGTATTCAACTTTTTAAGCAGAATTTGTCTTACAGAATGTTATTTACAATCATATAAAAATGTTATTTTGTTGGATAAATTTGAGTTCAGAAGGCAATGACTTGACCCTGGAAGACTGAGTTTATTGCTGGGGAACCAAGTTAATATTTGCCAAACCACCTTGTGTAAAAAACTGTAGTGGTACAAGTTTTCTCTTTCGAGAAGCTTACTGAAATATAATGACATCTACTGCAAAATAGGACTACCAAATGCACGTACTTTACATGCAAAGTACGTTTCTTAAAGAATTATTTCTGGTAATTTTTGATGACTTTATTACCTGATAGTAAGTATTTGTTTAAAAATTTCCAAATTATTATTTAAATTGTTGTTAGGTAAGAATATTCAGTAAGCCAGTAATTCAGAATAACTATTTCAGAAAATAATAACAATCTATTAATGTAACAAATCACCTCTAAATTACTAATTAACTTCTTTTACAACATAAATAACTTGTTATCAATAGAACATTTTTGTAAAAAACAAAAGAAAGTATAAGTTTAATTATTAAAATTTGCTCTCTTACCAAATGAATACAAGGGCTTTTGAATAATCTTATTGCATAAGAGGCCCTCATTTCACAAAAATGGTAAGAACTAAATCAAAAGATTCAAGGATTTTCCCTTTATAAAGAATCAGAAAATTTGACAATCCAGACATTCAAAAAAACATTCTGCCAGTTGACTTTTTTGGACTACTATTTGATTAGATGATCGGTTCTGAAATTAAACTGGATGTATGCCCAAATTAAATTAGCATAGGAATGTGTGTGGTTTTTTTTTAAAGTATATTTTAGCATATTAATAGAGAAATTTAATTTACATTCAGTTACAAACCTCTTTCTTTATAGCATTAATAGGTTTAGGGAATGTTCTTGATGGTGTGCTGATTACCATATTAGAGAAAAAATAAACTCCCCATATTATAATTCACCTGTTTAGTAAGGTGAGTTTCTTACTTGTGATTTGAGTGGACCATGCCTAAAAATTACAAGTATATTTACGCTAAGCGACAAAATATGTCCCTGAAAAATCTTAGCATACTTGAATCATAAAATGTAATGGATTGTATTAAATTCTAAATGTTAAGAAGTAAGTGGATTTAGGATTTTGTCTTTCTTTTCTTATGTCCTCTCTCATTCCTTTATACCTTTCTTCCTTTCTGAGGCCTATGTTTATATAGTATGACTTTTAATCTGTTGAAAGATTTTCCTTCTGTTTTGTGTACAGAGTTGTTTTTGATGAGTAGTACACTTAGAAGGAACCAGTCTGACTACAAATCCCACTACTTGAAATAGCAATATTGTACCTAAAGTAGTCAAATAGATTTTGCTAGACAACTAAGCAACATCTGAATACAAATGTAAAGTATGCTGGCTCAGTGTATCTTTTAGGTCACTAACTTGGACACATCAGTAAATAAATTATTTTCAGTGTAATATTTTTACATAAAAATAGATTTCCCCCCAAAATTTAGGATTTATTTAGATTATTGAGACATCTTTTTATGAAAAGGAATTAATAAATAACATACATCATCAAAACTTTTCTTAGGAGAGTTGAAACAATAGAAGAAGGTTACAGAAGGCCTTCTAAAATATGAATTCCCATCTGTATGAGGTACTTCTTTCCAACTCAGTAACTTTTTGCCCAGAGACTTGGAAGACCAGACAATGTTTTCTTTCCCCTTTCCCGACTCCTGGAGACAAGGTGCTAGGAGCCATTTCCTCCAGTAGGGCAGGCCGTAGTTCTGCTCTGTCTTACTTCCCACTGCAGCAGGAACATGTCCACTCCTCTGATTCCTTCCGTACCCAGCCTGGTTTAACTAAAATTTTATTTCTATTTTCAAAAGATTGGTCCATTGAGGTCAATTGAGGACTTACTGTAATTTTTAAATCTGTTAATAAAGCAAGAATATTGGCATGTTCCTCTTCTCATCAATATCCTAAAAGACGTTTGTTTTTTACACACTCCTTGGGAAAAATTAACTTTTTTTTCACTGAAAATATTTCCTTTTGTGATTATCTTGATCTCAAATTTTGTGAAAGAATTTTACTGTACTTAGTTCAAAAGAGTAGAAAGAATGATTTACTATTGCAGACATATGTAGGTTAAAATAATTTATTTAAACTGACTGTGCAACACCATTTAGAGTTGATATTGACATAAATGTTATTAGCCAACTAATTTGGAACTGTATGTCTCAACAATGCTGGCAAGTATCTTCTCTACTTAGTATACCAAGTTGTAGGGGAGAAACTGTATTTATTTTTTAAAAGCAATCCAATGGATTTGTTTTTGTTCATATTTTGAAAACAAGTTGTAGGATTTTTCTTATTTTAGAAGGTAGAAAATATGTGGACCTGTGTTTTAAATCACTATAATATGTATTTATAAATTGTAACATTGAATGATACAACAGAGCTCTAATATTGATGTTCTCACTTTCTGATATTTAATTTTTATAAATGCTTTTGTAAGTAACTAATTGTAGTATTGCTTTTAAATAGTTTTAAAATCTATCTCAAATAAGTTCTGCCCAGACCTATTTCCTTAGGACAATATTCTAAAGTTCAGTAGTCCAGTGTGAGCTTGAAATACTCCTACATCCCTTCAGTGATTTTTTTACATATACCAATACGCAGGCAAATAATTAATATACCAAAAACCTAATTTCTGCATTGCATTAATAAAACACTTGTTATTTTGCCTTTATCTAATTCAGTTGATTAGGTGAAATAGAAAATCTTTTCAAATGTGCATATGATCATAATTTTTCAAAATGTTACTGTGGTTATTTTTGGTGCATGATGCCAAATTTATCTTTAGTCAGCCATTGCTACCTGATATGTAATGACAAATGTTTTATTATCTGATCATTGGGTTGTAAATTAAACTACCTTTTTCTCTGTAGATTCTCACTACATTTTCAAATGTGTATTTGGAAAAAGCTGCAAAGTGCTACCTATAAGCAAATTAGTAACTTTGGCCTTATCTATGCATAGTGTTCTCTCAGTTTGGTTTTGATAAATTCATTGACTTGCAGTTCCTTTGTAGTATTTTAATTTATTGTGATGTAATGAATTTTTTGAAATGTTCATTTGATTAGCTGTTAAAATATAGGAAAGAATGTAGCTTTGCATGAAATAAACTACATTTCTACAAGTTAATAAGAATTTTGCTGATTATTTATATATTTTACTTAATTTGAGATTAAGATTCTTTTAAGTAGATTCAGGCGTTCTTTGTTCCCTATCAATGTATTAGCAAATATGACAAAATGTTTTAAAATAAATATGTGTACTTTAGTTTCCACGTTACTTTTTCTTATGTTTAAAAGTAATTATAGGCCAGGCATGGTGGCTCACGCCTGTAATCCCAGCACTTTGGGAGGTCGAGGCAGGCGGATCACGAGGTCAGGAGATCGAGGCTACCCTGGCGAACACAGTGAAACCCTGTCTCTACTAAAAATACAAAAAAGTTAGCCGGGCGTGGTGGTGGGCACCTGTAGTCCTAGCTACTCAGGAGGCTGAGGCAGGAGAATGGCTTGAACCCAGGAGTTGGAGCTTGCAGTGAGCAAAGATCACGCCATTGCACTCCAGCCTGGGTGACAGAGTGAGACTCTGTCTCAAAAAAAAAAAAGTGTATATGTATTGAAACATACTGTACCCCATAAATATGGACACTTATGTATCAATTTAAAACAAAAACTTATTTTAAAAATTTTTTAAAAGAGAAGTAACCCCCCCACTACAAAATGCTTAAAGAAAATTAGATCAGAAACCAATGAAACTGAAAATGGGAGAACAGCAGAGAAAATCAACAACACCAAAACCTGGGACTTTAAAAAAAAAGATCAATAAATTTGATGAAAAAAAAATTTTTTTTTTTTGTGACAGTCTTGCTCTGTCACCCAGGCTGGAGTGCAGTGGCGCAATCTCAGCTCACTGCAAGCTCCGCCTCCGGGGTTCACACCATTCTCCTGCCTCAGCCTCCCAAGTAGCTGGAACTACAGGCACCCACCACTACGCCCAGCAACCTTTTTTTTTTTTTTTGTATTTTTAGTAGAGACGAGGTTTCACTGTGGTCTCGATCTCCTGACCTCGTGATCCTCCAGCCTCGGCCTCCCAAAGTGCTGGAATTACAGGTGTGAGCCACCACACCTGGCCAAATTTGATGAAATTTTAACCAGGCTAACCAAGAAGACAGAGTAGGCTGCTTTCCTGTATACCAAGAATGAACAATTGGAATTTGAAATTAAAAACACAACACTATTTACATTGGTCTTAGCTAATAGAGTAAGAGAAGAAAGGGAATAAAAAGTGTACAGATTCTTTTTTGTTCACAGATGACATAATTGTCTATGTAGAAAGTCCAAAAAAAATGACAGAATAACTCCTAGACTAATAAGCAATTATAGGCCGGGTGTGGTGGCTCATGCCTGTAATCCCAGCACTTTGGGAGGCCAAGGCGGGCAGATCATGAGGTCAAGAGATCGAGACCATGCTGGCTAACAATGAAATCCCATCTCTACTAAAAATACAAAAAATTAGCCAGCTGTAGTGGCAGGCGCCTGTAGTCCCAGCAACTCAGGAGGCTGAGGCTGGAGAATGGCGTGAACCCAGGAGGCGGAGCTTGCAGAGCTGAGATCGCGCCACTGCACTCCAGCCTGGGTGACAGAGTGAGACTCTGTCTCAAAAAATAAAAAAATAAGCAAGTATAGCAAGGCTACAAGAAACAAGGTTAATATACAAAGTATGACTTTTAATCTGTTGAAAGATTTTCCTT
>NW_012107408.1:1191115-1194612 GCF_000951045.1 Mandrillus leucophaeus
GTGGACTGGGAATTGTATTAGGCCTTTCTTGGATTGCTATAAAGAAATACCTGAGACTGGGTAATTTATGCAGAAAAGAGGTTTAATTGGCTCACGGTTCTTCAGACCTGTCTCTTATACACATCTAGATGTGTATAAGAGACAGGAACTGAGGCTGGGTAATTTATGCAGAAAAGAGGTTTAATTGACGAGCAGCTGTCTCTTATACACATCTAGATGTGTATAAGAGACAGACATTAATAACACCAAATGCTGGCAAGGGTGTGGAGCAACAGATACTGTCATTCATTGCCAGCCACTTTGGAAGACAGTTTAACAGTTTCTTACAAAGCCAACATGCTCTTTCCACATGATTCAGCAATCAAGTTCATAGGTATTTACCCAAATGAATGGAAAACTTACATCCACACAGAAACCTGCACACAAATGTTTATAACAGTTATATTCATAATTGCCCCAAACTGGAAACAACCAAGATGTCCTTCAGCAGGGGAATAAATAAGCAAACTGTTGTACATCCATAAAATGGAATATTATTCAACCTCATAAAACTATCAAGCCGTAAGAAGACAAGGAGGAATATTGAATGCTTATTAATAAGTGAAAAAAGCCAATCTATACGCTGTTTGATTCCAACTATATGACATTCTGAAAAAGCCAAAGCAATGGAAGCAATAAAAAGATCAGAGTTCCAGTGGTGGTGGGGTGGGAGAGAAGGGATACATCGATGGAGCTTGAGATATTTAGGGCAGTGAAATTATTCTCTACTGATACTGTAATGGTAGATGTGTGATGTCACACATTTGTTAAAACCCACAAAATTTTACAAAGCATGAAACCTAATGCAAATTGTGTGCTTTAGTTAGTGTATCAATATCAGCTTATTATCAGCTTATCAATAGTAACAAATATACTAGTGCAAGATGTTAATAGGGAAACAGGTGGGGGTTCTCTGAACTTTCTGTTCAATTTTTTTGTAAACCTAAAACTGGTCTAAAAAATAGCCTGGGCCAGGTGTAGCAGCTCATGCTTGTAATCTCAGCACTTTAGGAAGATGGAGTGGGTGGATTGCTTGAGTTCAGGAGTTCGAGACCAGCCTGGGCCACATAGTGAGACCCTATCTCTACAAAAAAAAAAAAAAAATACAAAGTTACCCGGGCGTGGTGGTGCCCACCTGTAGTCCCAGCTACTTGGGAGGCTGAGGTGGGAGGATGGCTTGAGTCCGGAAGGCAGAGGTTACAGTGAGCAAAGATTGTACTCTGCACTTCAGCTTGGGTGACAGAGTGGGACCCTGTCTCGAAATTAAAAAGAATAATAATTTAAAAATCTCTTAACTTTTTAAAAAAGTAATTTTAGTGCTACCAAAATCCAATATAGGCAAACCAGATATTAACTTCCATATACATCCTTTTACATCTCTTTGAGAATAGTGTAAGAAATATATAAAATTAGTCAAAATTGTTAGATTTTGAAGCCACAAAATTCTTAGGAATTTTTTTTTTTGAAACAGAGTTTTGCTCTTGTTGCCCAGAGGCTGGAGTGCAATGGCGTCGTCTAGGCTCACTGCAACCTCTGCCTCCCAGGTTCAAGAGATTATCCTGCCTCAGCCTACCAAGTAGCTGGGGTTACAGGTGCCTGCCACCATGCCTGGCTAATTTTTCTATTTTTAGTAGAGACAAGGTTTCACCATGTTGGCCAGGTTGGTCTCAAACTCCTGATCTCATGTGATCCACCAGCCGCGGCCTCCCAAAGTTCTGGGTCACAGTTGTGAGCCACTGCACCCAGCCTAGAAAGCAATTTTTAAGGGGAGGTTAGTGTAATTGTTCAGAAAGTCCTGTGGCTGAAGTGGCAAAAATCAGGAGAAAATATGACTACTATTTGACCTTTACCCAACTTTCAAAAGAACATTGCTTTTCTGTCTAAAAGAAGTAAGAATAAAGTTATTTTCACAATGAGGATAGCCAACAAAAATTCCTGAAAATGGATGCATCTTTAACACACACTTAAATAGCTGAAGATAATTATGTGACCTAATTAAACAAAAATAATTCTAAGAAATTTGAAAAACTATATTCTTCATTCACACTTGTGGTTTTCTGACCAGAACAAAAGAAATGTTTGGTCTCTGTCAACCTGTTTCACATATCTTCTTTTGCTAAAGAAAAACACAACTCTGGCTGGTGATAGCTCAGCCAATGCCCAATAGATGTTTGTCAACATCTAATAAATTAAAATAACTTAGTACTTTGAATTCTAAGGATTATGAGACAATAAATGTGAATAGGCTAGGTTTGCTAAAGCACAAGCAAGGGCTCAGTCATCTATACATCCCTAGAAACTAACAGTGCCTTTCATGAAGTATATGCTGACCAAAGGATGGTTAAAAGGTTAAAAGTGAACACAGAAGTTACAATAGTGAATATTATGGGAAAAGTCATGTTTAGTCGTATACGTATATCTTGCCCCATCCTTTTATAAAAGCCATACTTTTTATGTCTTGAAAGGACACAATGTTTTATCTTATGTTGAATTTACAGGGGAACATGATATTTAACATTAATTTTGATCAAGGTGTTTATTGAAACATTTAATATTCAGAATGAATTTGAAGACTGTAGACAAATGTCACAAGTGTGTAACCTAAAGTAGCATGAACCATAGACACAGTTTTAACCTGTTTGAAATGGTTCATAATTGATTATGGAAGTGTTTTTGTTTATTTTAATTCAGTGTATTTTCAGCTACCAAATAATTTTAGTGTTTCATTATGGGTGAGGGTTTTATAAGAATTGTGGTTTATGTCAGTGAAATATGAAATCTATCAAAACAGGCATTTTCAGAGATCTTAACTCTGGCCAATTTCACTCTGGTACCTTGTTAATAAAAATAACTGAATAAATCATAAGTCTGTAGATACATCTTAAAGCTCCACTGTTCTACCTCACCTACACCCAGGTGGAGAGGACTACAGTAAGTCTTAAATCAACTTGGTAGAAGTCCAAGGGGTTCTTGGACTTTAACAGGGCCTCTCCTAAACTACATCTGAACAGTCAATCAATTTTGTAGAATAATAAGCTACAAATAAGTATAGATATTACCCATGCTTTGTGTGTGTATGTGTGTACATATACATGCACGTACATAGTCCTTTACATGTGAACTGTTAACATTGAGATAGAACTATACTTCCACATCTTCTGGCTGGCTAGTTTACTGACTGAGCCTAGACAGAGTTTTACTTCTGAGAAACAAAGCAAGAGTTGTCTCTAACGCTGGGATGAGACAAAACTGTTTTCTCCCTCAGTCTTGTTATTTTAGGGATAATGAACCTAAGGACATTTGCCTTTGTACATTTTCTCACCAGATTTAGGAGGTGTAACTCAAGTGATAACACCTTGCTCACTGGAAGCAGGAGGGAGAAAGGATTAATGTCCTAATAATCAGCCTAATTAGGGAATTGTCTCCCTACCACAGCTGAAAGGTCCTGCAGGTAACTG